>NC_133124.1:146668850-146972288 GCF_048418815.1 Hemitrygon akajei | reverse complement strand
GAGACCCAGACTCACACACTCTCTAAGGCAGTCTGTCCCAGACTCACACACTCTGTAAGACAGTGAGTTCCAGACTCACACACCCTGTAAGACAGTCAGTCCCTGACTCACACATTCGGTAAGACAGTGAGACCAAGACTCACACACTCTGTAAGGCAGTCTGTCCCAGACTCACACACTCTGTAAGACAGTGAGACCCAGACTCACACACTGTGTAAGACAGTCAGCCCCAGACTCACACAGTCTGTAAGACAGTGAGACCCAGACTCACACATTCTGTAAGATGGTCAGTACCAGACTCACACTCTCTGTAAGACAGTGAGACCCAGACTCACACATTCTGTAAGATGATCAGTACCAAACTCACACACTCTGTAAGACAGTGAGTCCCAGACTCACACACTCTCTAAGACAGTGAGACCCAGACTCACACACTCTGTAAGACAGTGAGTTCCAGACTCACACACCCTGTAAGACAGTCAGTCCCAGACTCACACATTCGGTAAGACAGTGAGACCCATACTCACACACTCTGTAAGACAGTGGGACCCAGACTCACACACTCTGTAAGACAGTGAGTTCTAGACTCACACACCCTGTAATACCGTCAGTCCCAGACTCACACATTCTGTAAGACAGTGAGACCCATACTCACACACTCTGTAAGACAGTGAGACCCAGACTCACGCACTCTGGAAGACAGTGAGACACAGACTCACACATTCTGTAAGACAGTCAGTCGCACACTCACATTGTGTAAGACAGTGAGACCCAGACTCACACATTCTGTAAGACAGTCAGTCCCAGACTCACACACTCTGTAAGACAGTGAGACCCAGACTCACACACTGTGTAAGACAGTCAGCCCCAGACTCACACAGTCTGTAAGACAGTGAGACCCAGACTCACACATTCTGTAAGTCAGTGAGTCCCAGACTCACACACTCTGTAAGACTGTCCGACCCAGACTCACACTCTGTAAGACAGTGAGACCCAGACTCATACACTGTGTAAGACAGTCAGTCCCAGACTCACACATTCTGTAAGATGGTCAGTACCAGACTCACACACTCTCTAAGACAGTGAGACCCAGACTCACACACTCTGTAAGGCAGTCTGTCCCAGACTCACACACTCTGTAAGACAGACAGTCCCAGACCCACACACTCCTTAAGACAGTGAGACCAAGACTCACACACTCTGTAAGGCAGTCTGTCCCAGACTCACACTCTCTGTAAGGCAGTGAGACCCAGACTCACACACTGTGTAAGACAGTCAGCCACAGACTCACACAGTCTGTAAGACAGTGAGACCCAGACTCACACATTCTGTAAGATGGTCAGTACCAGACTCACACTCTCTGTAAGACATTGAGACCCAGACTCACACATTCTGTAAGATGATCAGTACCAAACGCACACACTCTGTAAGACAGTGAGTCCCAGACACACACACTCTCTAAGACAGTGAGACCCAGACTCACACACTCTGTAAGACAGTGAGTTCCAGACTCACACACCCTGTAAGACAGTCAGTCCCAGACTCACACATTCGGTAAGACAGTGAGACCCATACGCACACACTCTGTAAGTCAGTGAGACCCAGACTCACGCACTCTGGAAGACAGTGAGACACAGACTCACACACCCTGTAATACCGTCAGTCCCAGACTCAAACATTCTGTAAGACAGTGAGACCCAGACTCACACACTCTGTAAGACAGTGAGACCCAGACTCACGCCCTCTGGAAGACAGTGAGACACAGACTCACACACTCTTTAAGACAGTCAGTCGCAGACTTACACTGTGTAAGACAGTGAGACCCAGACTCACACACTCTGTAAGTCAGTGAGACCCAGACTCACGAACTCTGGAAGACAGTGAGACCCAGACTCACACATTCTGTAAGACAGTCAGTCCCAGACTCACACACTCTGTAAGACAGTGAGACCCAGACTCACACACCCTGTAAGACTGTCCGTCCCAGACGCACACACTCTATAAGACAGTAAGTCCCAGACTCACACATTCTGTAAGACAGTCAGTCCCAGACTCACACACTCTGTAAGACAGTGAGTCCCAGACTCACACACTCTGTAAGACTGTCCGACCCAGACTCACACTCTGTAAGACAGTGAGACCCAGACTCATACACTGTGTAAGACAGTCAGTCCCAGACTCACACATTCTGTAAGATGGTCAGTACCAGACTCACACACTCTCTAAGACAGTGAGACCCAGACTCACACACTCTGTAAGGCAGTCTGTCCCAGACTCACACACTCTGTAAGACAGTGAGACCCAGACTCACGCACTCTGGAAGACAGTGAGACCCAGACTCACACACTCTGTAAGACAGTGAGAACCAGACTCACGCACTCTGGAAGACAGTCAGTCCCAGACTCACACACTCTGTAAGTCAGTGAGTCCCAGACTCACACACTCTTTAAGACAGTCAGTCGCAGACTCACAATGTGTAAGACAGTGAGACCCAGACTCACACATTCTGAAAGACAGTCATTCCCAGACTCACACACTCTGTAAGATAGTGAGTCCCAGACTGACACACTCTGTAAGACAGTGAGACCCATACTCACACACTCTATAAGACACTGAGACCCAGACTCACACACTCTGTAAGACAGTGAGTTCCAGACTCACACACCCTGTAAGACAGTCAGTCCCAGACTCACACACTCTGTAAGACAGTGAGTTCCAGACTCACACACCCTGTAAGACTGTCAGTCCCTGACTCACACATTCGGTAAGACAGTGAGACCCAGACTCACACACTCTGTAAGTCAGTGAGTCCCAGACTCACACACTCTGTAAGACTGTCCGACCCAGACTCACACTCTGTAAGACAGTGAGACCCAGACTCATACACTGTGTAAGACGGTCAGTCCCAGACTCACACATTCTGTAAGATGGTCAGTACCAGACTCGCACACTCTCTAAGACAGTGAGACCCAGACTCACACACTCTCTAAGGCAGTCTGTCCCAGACTCACACACTCTGTAAGACAGTGAGTTCCAGACTCACACACCCTGTAAGACAGTCAGTCCCTGACTCACACATTCGGTAAGACAGTGAGACCAAGACTCACACACTCTGTAAGGCAGTCTGTCCCAGACTCACACACTCTGTAAGACAGTGAGACCCAGACTCACACACTGTGTAAGACAGTCAGCCCCAGACTCACACAGTCTGTAAGACAGTGAGACCCAGACTCACACATTCTGTAAGATGGTCAGTACCAGACTCACACTCTCTGTAAGACAGTGAGACCCAGACTCACACATTCTGTAAGATGATCAGTACCAAACTCACACACTCTGTAAGACAGTGAGTCCCAGACTCACACACTCTCTAAGAAAGTGAGACCCAGACTCACACACTCTGTAAGACAGTGAGTTCCAGACTCACACACCCTGTAAGACAGTCAGTCCCAGACTCACACATTCGGTAAGACAGTGAGACCCATACTCACACACTCTGTAAGACAGTGGGACCCAGACTCACACACTCTGTAAGACAGTGAGTTCTAGACTCACACACCCTGTAATACCGTCAGTCCCAGACTCACACATTCTGTAAGACAGTGAGACCCATACTCACACACTCTGTAAGACAGTGAGACCCAGACTCACGCACTCTGGAAGACAGTGAGACACAGACTCACACATTCTGTAAGACAGTCAGTCGCACACTCACATTGTGTAAGACAGTGAGACCCAGACTCACACATTCTGTAAGACAGTCAGTCCCAGACTCACACACTCTGTAAGACAGTGAGACCCAGACTCACACACTGTGTAAGACAGTCAGCCCCAGACTCACACAGTCTGTAAGACAGTGAGACCCAGACTCACACATTCTGTAAGATGGTCAGTATCAGACTCACACTCTCTGTAAGACAGTGAGACGCAGACTCAAACATTCTGTAAGATGGTCAGTACCAAACTCACAAACTCTGTAAGACAGTGAGTCCCAGACTCACACACTCTCTAAGACAGTGAGACCCAGACTCACACACTCTGTAAGACAGTGAGTTCAAGACTCACACACCCTGTAAGACAGTCAGTCCCAGACTCACACATTCGGTAAGACAGTGAGACCAAGACTCATACACTGTGTAAGACAGTGAGTCCCAGACTCACACATTCTGTAAGACTGTCCGTCCCAGACTCACACACTCTGTAAGACAGTGAGTTCCAGACTCACACACCCTGTAAGACAGTCAGTCCCAGACTCACACATTCGGTAAGACAGTGAGACCCAGACTCACACACTCTGTAAGTCAGTGAGTCCCAGACTCACACACTCTGTAAGACTGTCCGACCCAGACTCACACTCTGTAAGACTGTGAGACCCAGACTCATACACTGTGTAAGACAGTCAGTCCCAGACTCACACATTCTGTAAGATGGTCAGTACCAGACTCACACACTCTCTAAGACAGTGAGACCCAGACTCACACACTCTGTAAGGCAGTCTGTCCCAGACTCACACACTCTGTAAGACAGACAGTCCCAGACCCACACACTCCTTAAGACAGTGAGACCAAGACTCACACACTCTGTAAGGCAGTCTGTCCCAGACTCACACTCTCTGTAAGGCAGTGAGACCCAGACTCACACACTGTGTAAGACAGTCAGCCACAGACTCACACAGTCTGTAAGACAGTGAGACCCAGACTCACACATTCTGTAAGACAGTGAGTTCCAGACTCACACACCCTGTAAGACAGTCAGTCCCAGACTCACACACTCTGTAAGACAGTGAGTTCCAGACTCACACACCCTGTAAGACTGTCAGTCCCTGACTCACACATTCGGTAAGACAGTGAGACCCAGACTCACACACTCTGTAAGTCAGTGAGTCCCAGACTCACACACTCTGTAAGACTGTCCGACCCAGACTCACACTCTGTAAGACAGTGAGACCCAGACTCATACACTGTGTAAGACGGTCAGTCCCAGACTCACACATTCTGTAAGATGGTCAGTACCAGACTCGCACACTCTCTAAGACAGTGAGACCCAGACTCACACACTCTCTAAGGCAGTCTGTCCCAGACTCACACACTCTGTAAGACAGTGAGTTCCAGACTCACACACCCTGTAAGACAGTCAGTCCCTGACTCACACATTCGGTAAGACAGTGAGACCAAGACTCACACACTCTGTAAGGCAGTCTGTCCCAGACTCACACACTCTGTAAGACAGTGAGACCCAGACTCACACACTGTGTAAGACAGTCAGCCCCAGACTCACACAGTCTGTAAGACAGTGAGACCCAGACTCACACATTCTGTAAGATGGTCAGTACCAGACTCACACTCTCTGTAAGACAGTGAGACCCAGACTCACACATTCTGTAAGATGATCAGTACCAAACTCACACACTCTGTAAGACAGTGAGTCCCAGACTCACACACTCTCTAAGAAAGTGAGACCCAGACTCACACACTCTGTAAGACAGTGAGTTCCAGACTCACACACCCTGTAAGACAGTCAGTCCCAGACTCACACATTCGGTAAGACAGTGAGACCCATACTCACACACTCTGTAAGACAGTGGGACCCAGACTCACACACTCTGTAAGACAGTGAGTTCTAGACTCACACACCCTGTAATACCGTCAGTCCCAGACTCACACATTCTGTAAGACAGTGAGACCCATACTCACACACTCTGTAAGACAGTGAGACCCAGACTCACGCACTCTGGAAGACAGTGAGACACAGACTCACACATTCTGTAAGACAGTCAGTCGCACACTCACATTGTGTAAGACAGTGAGACCCAGACTCACACATTCTGTAAGACAGTCAGTCCCAGACTCACACACTCTGTAAGACAGTGAGACCCAGACTCACACACTGTGTAAGACAGTCAGCCCCAGACTCACACAGTCTGTAAGACAGTGAGACCCAGACTCACACATTCTGTAAGATGGTCAGTATCAGACTCACACTCTCTGTAAGACAGTGAGACGCAGACTCAAACATTCTGTAAGATGGTCAGTACCAAACTCACAAACTCTGTAAGACAGTGAGTCCCAGACTCACACACTCTCTAAGACAGTGAGACCCAGACTCACACACTCTGTAAGACAGTGAGTTCAAGACTCACACACCCTGTAAGACAGTCAGTCCCAGACTCACACATTCGGTAAGACAGTGAGACCAAGACTCATACACTGTGTAAGACAGTGAGTCCCAGACTCACACATTCTGTAAGACTGTCCGTCCCAGACTCACACACTCTGTAAGACAGTGAGTTCCAGACTCACACACCCTGTAAGACAGTCAGTCCCAGACTCACACATTCGGTAAGACAGTGAGACCCAGACTCACACACTCTGTAAGTCAGTGAGTCCCAGACTCACACACTCTGTAAGACTGTCCGACCCAGACTCACACTCTCTAAGACAGTGAGACCCAGACTCACACACTCTGTAAGGCAGTCTGTCCCAGACTCACACACTCTGTAAGACAGACAGTCCCAGACCCACACACTCCTTAAGACAGTGAGACCAAGACTCACACACTCTGTAAGGCAGTCTGTCCCAGACTCACACTCTCTGTAAGGCAGTGAGACCCAGACTCACACACTGTGTAAGACAGTCAGCCACAGACTCACACAGTCTGTAAGACAGTGAGACCCAGACTCACACATTCTGTAAGATGGTCAGTACCAGACTCACACTCTCTGTAAGACATTGAGACCCAGACTCACACATTCTGTAAGATGATCAGTACCAAACGCACACACTCTGTAAGACAGTGAGTCCCAGACACACACACTCTCTAAGACAGTGAGACCCAGACTCACACACTCTGTAAGACAGTGAGTTCCAGACTCACACACCCTGTAAGACAGTCAGTCCCAGACTCACACATTCGGTAAGACAGTGAGACCCATACGCACACACTCTGTAAGTCAGTGAGACCCAGACTCACGCACTCTGGAAGACAGTGAGACACAGACTCACACACCCTGTAATACCGTCAGTCCCAGACTCACACATTCTGTAAGACAGTGAGACCCAGACTCACACACTCTGTAAGACAGTGAGACCCAGACTCACGCCCTCTGGAAGACAGTGAGACACAGACTCACACACTCTTTAAGACAGTCAGTCGCAGACTTACACTGTGTAAGACAGTGAGACCCAGACTCACACACTCTGTAAGTCAGTGAGACCCAGACTCACGAACTCTGGAAGACAGTGAGACCCAGACTCACACATTCTGTAAGACAGTCAGTCCCAGACTCACACACTCTGTAAGACAGTGAGACCCAGACTCACACACCCTGTAAGACTGTCCGTCCCAGACGCACACACTCTGTAAGACAGTAAGTCCCAGACTCACACATTCTGTAAGACAGTCAGTCCCAGACTCACACACTCTGTAAGACAGTGAGTCCCAGACTCACACACTCTGTAAGACTGTCCGACCCAGACTCACACTCTGTAAGACAGTGAGACCCAGACTCATACACTGTGTAAGACAGTCAGTCCCAGACTCACACATTCTGTAAGATGGTCAGTACCAGACTCACACACTCTCTAAGACAGTGAGACCCAGACTCACACACTCTGTAAGGCAGTCTGTCCCAGACTCACACACTCTGTAAGACAGTGAGACCCAGACTCACGCACTCTGGAAGACAGTGAGACCCAGACTCACACACTCTGTAAGACAGTGAGAACCAGACTCACGCACTCTGGAAGACAGTCAGTCCCAGACTCACACACTCTGTAAGTCAGTGAGTCCCAGACTCACACACTCTTTAAGACAGTCAGTCGCAGACTCACAATGTGTAAGACAGTGAGACCCAGACTCACACATTCTGAAAGACAGTCATTCCCAGACTCACACACTCTGTAAGATAGTGAGTCCCAGACTGACACACTCTGTAAGACAGTGAGACCCATACTCACACACTCTATAAGACACTGAGACCCAGACTCACGCACTCTGGAAGACAGTGAGTCACAGACTCACACATTCTGTAAGACTGTCAGTCCCAGACTCACACACTCTGTAAGACAGTGAGACCCAGACTCACACACTCTGTAAGACAGTGAGTTCCAGACTCACACACCCTGTAAGACAGTCAGTCCCAGACTCACACACTCTGTAAGACAGTGAGTTCCAGACTCACACACCCTGTAAGACTGTCAGTCCCTGACTCACACATTCGGTAAGACAGTGAGACCCAGACTCACACACTCTGTAAGTCAGTGAGTCCCAGACTCACACACTCTGTAAGACTGTCCGACCCAGACTCACACTCTGTAAGACAGTGAGACCCAGACTCATACACTGTGTAAGACGGTCAGTCCCAGACTCACACATTCTGTAAGATGGTCAGTACCAGACTCGCACACTCTCAAAGACAGTGAGACCCAGACTCACACACTCTCTAAGGCAGTCTGTCCCAGACTCACACACTCTGTAAGACAGTGAGTTCCAGACTCACACACCCTGTAAGACAGTCAGTCCCTGACTCACACATTCGGTAAGACAGTGAGACCAAGACTCACACACTCTGTAAGGCAGTCTGTCCCAGACTCACACACTCTGTAAGACAGTGAGACCCAGACTCACACACTGTGTAAGACAGTCAGCCCCAGACTCACACAGTCTGTAAGACAGTGAGACCCAGACTCACACATTCTGTAAGATGGTCAGTACCAGACTCACACTCTCTGTAAGACAGTGAGACCCAGACTCACACATTCTGTAAGAAGATCAGTACCAAACTCACACACTCTGTAAGACAGTGAGTCCCAGACTCACACACTCTCTAAGACAGTGAGACCCAGACTCACACACTCAGTAAGACAGTGAGTTCCAGACTCACACACCCTGTAAGACAGTCAGTCCCAGACTCACACATTCGTTAAGACAGTGAGACCCATACTCACACACTCTGTAAGACAGTGGGACCCAGACTCACACACTCTGTAAGACAGTGAGTTCTAGACTCACACACCCTGTAATACCGTCAGTCCCAGACTCACACATTCTGTAAGACAGTGAGACCCATACTCACACACTCTGTAAGACAGTGAGACCCAGACTCACGCACTCTGGAAGACAGTGAGACACAGACTCACACATTCTGTAAGACAGTCAGTCGCACACTCACATTGTGTAAGACAGTGAGACCCAGACTCACACATTCTGTAAGACAGTCAGTCCCAGACTCACACACTCTGTAAGACAGTGAGACCCAGACTCACACACTGTGTAAGACAGTCAGCCCCAGACACACACAGTCTGTAAGACAGTGAGACCCAGACTCACACATTCTGTAAGATGGTCAGTATCAGACTCACACTCTCTGTAAGACAGTGAGACGCAGACTCAAACATTCTGTAAGATGGTCAGTACCAAACTCACAAACTCTGTAAGACAGTGAGTCCCAGACTCACACACTCTCTAAGACAGTGAGACCCAGACTCACACACTCTGTAAGACAGTGAGTTCAAGACTCACACACCCTGTAAGACAGTCAGTCCCAGACTCACACATTCGGTAAGACAGTGAGACCGAGACTCATACACTGTGTAAGACAGTGAGTCCCAGACTCACACATTCTGTAAGACTGTCCGTCCCAGACTCACACACTCTGTAAGACAGTGAGTTCCAGACTCACACACCCTGTAAGACAGTCAGTCCCAGACTCACACATTCGGTAAGACAGTGAGACCCAGACTCACACACTCTGTAAGTCAGTGAGTCCCAGAGTCACACACTCTGTAAGACTGTCCGACCCAGACTCACACTCTGTAAGACAGTGAGACCCAGACTCATACACTGTGTAAGACAGTCAGTCCCAGACTCACACATTCTGTAAGATGGTCAGTACCAGACTCACACACTCTCTAAGACAGTGAGACCCAGACTCACACACTCTGTAAGACAGACAGTCCCAGACCCACACACTCCGTAAGACAGTGAGACCCAGACTCACACATTCTGTAAGATGATCAGTACCAAACTCACACACTCTGTAAGACAGTGAGTCCCAGACTCACACACTCTCTAAGACAGTGAGACCCAGACTCACACACTCTGTAAGACAGTGAGTTCCAGACTCACACACCTTGTAAGACAGTCAGTCCCAGACTCACACATTCGGTAAGACAGTGAGACCCATACTCACACACTTTGTAAGACAGTGGGACCCAGACTCACACACACTGTAAGACAGTGAGTTCTAGACTCACACACCCTGTAAGACAGTCAGTCCCAGATTCACACACTCTGTAAGACAGTGAGACCCATACTCACACACTCTGGAAGACAGTGAGACACAGACTCACACATTCTGTAAGACAGTCAGTCGCACACTCACATTGTGTAAGACAGTGAGACCCAGACTCACACATTCTGTAAGACAGTCAGTCCCAGACTCACACACTCTGTAAGACAGTGAGACCCAGACTCACGCACTCTGGAAGACAGTGAGACACAGACTCACACATTCTGTAAGACAGTCAGTCGCACACTCACATTGTGTAAGACAGTGAGACCCAGACTCACACACCCTGTAAGACAGTCAGTCCCAGACTCACACATTCGGTAAGACAGTGAGACCCATACTCACACACTCTGTAAGTCAGTGAGACCCAGACTCACGCACTCTGGAAGACAGTGAGACACAGACTCACACACCCTGTAATACCGTCAGTCCCAGACTCACACATTCTGTAAGACAGTGAGACCCAGACTCACACACTCTGTAAGACAGTGAGACACAGACTCACACACTCTTTAAGACAGTGAGTCGCAGACTCACACTGTGTAAGACAGTGAGACCCAGACTCACACATTCTGTAAGACAGTGAGACCCAGACTCACACACTCTGTAAGTCAGTGAGACCCAGACTCACGCACTCTGGAAGACAGTGAGACCCAGACTCACACATTCTGTAAGACAGTCAGTCCCAGACTCACACACTCTGTAAGACAGTGAGTTCCAGACTCACACACCCTGTAAGACAGTCAGTCCCAGACTCACACATTCGGTAAGACAGTGAGACCCAGACTCACACACTCTGTAAGTCAGTGAGTCCCAGACTCACACACTCTGTAAGACTGTCCGACCCAGACTCACACTCTGTAAGACAGTGAGACCCAGACTCATACACTGTGTAAGACAGTCAGTCCCAGACTCACACATTCTGTAAGATGGTCAGTACCAGACTCACACACTCTCTAAGACAGTGAGACCCAGACTCACACACTCTGTAAGGCAGTCTGTCCCAGACTCACACACTCTGTAAGACAGTGAGACCCAGACTCACGCACTCTGGAAGACAGTGAGACCCAGACTCACACACTCTGTAAGACAGTGAGACCCAGACTCACGCACTCTGGAAGACAGTGAGTCCCAGACTCACACACTCTGTAAGTCAGTGAGTCCCAGACTCACACACTCTTTAAGACAGTCAGTCGCAGACTCAAAATGTGTAAGACAGTGAGACCCAGACTCACACAATCTGAAAGACAGTCATTCCCAGACTCACACACTCTGTAAGATAGTGAGTCCCAGACTGATACACTCTGTAAGACAGTGAGACCCATACTCACACACTCTATAAGACACTGAGACCCAGACTCACGCACTCTGGAAGACAGTGAGTCACAGACTCACACATTCTGTAAGACTGTCAGTCCCAGACTCACACACTCTGTAAGACAGTGAGACCCAGACTCACACACTCTGTAAGACAGTGAGTTCCAGATTCACACACCCTGTAAGACAGTCAGTCCCTGACTCACACATTCGGTAAGACAGTGAGACCCAGACTCACACACTCTGTAAGTCAGTGAGTCCCAGACTCACACACTCTGTAAGACTGTCCGACCCAGACTCACACTCTGTAAGACAGTGAGACCCAGACTCATACACTGTGTAAGACAGTCAGTCCCAGACTCACACATTCTGTAAGATGGTCAGTACCAGACTCACACACTCTCTAAGACAGTGAGACCCAGACTCACACACTCTCTAAGGCAGTCTGTCCCAGACTCACACACTCTGTAAGACAGACAGTCCCAGACCCACACACTCCATAAGACAGTGAGACCAAGACTCACACACTCTGTAAGGCAGTCTGTCCCAGACTCACACACTCTGTAAGACAGTGAGACCCAGACTCACACACTGTGTAAGACAGTCAGCCCCAGACTCACACAGTCTGTAAGACAGTGAGTCCCAGACTCACACATTCTGTAAGATGGTCAGTACCAGACTCACACTCTCTGTAAGACAGTGAGACCCAGACTCACACATTCTGTAAGATGATCAGTACCAAACTCACACACTCTGTAAGACAGTGAGACCCAGACTCACACACTGTGTAAGACAGTCAGCCCCAGACTCACACAGTCTGTAAGACAGTGAGACCCAGACTCACACATTCTGTAAGATGGTCAGTACCAGACTCACACTCTCTGTAAGACATTGAGACCCAGACTCACACATTCTGTAAGATGATCAGTACCAAACGCACACACTCTGTAAGACAGTGAGTCCCAGACACACACAATCTCTAAGACAGTGAGACCCAGACTCACACACTCTGTAAGACAGTGAGTTCCAGACTCACACACCCTGTAAGACAGTCAGTCCCAGACTCACACATTCGGTAAGACAGTGAGACCCATACTCACACACTCTGTAAGTCAGTGAGACCCAGACTCACGCACTCTGGAAGACAGTGAGACACAGACTCACACACCCTGTAATACCGTCAGTCCCAGACTCACACATTCTGTAAGACAGT
This sequence comes from Hemitrygon akajei, assembly GCF_048418815.1. NCBI lineage: Eukaryota > Metazoa > Chordata > Chondrichthyes > Myliobatiformes > Dasyatidae > Hemitrygon > Hemitrygon akajei. The sequence continues at coordinate 146,959,470 of NC_133124.1, read as the reverse complement.
GAGACCCAGACTCACACACTCTGTAAGACAGTGAGACCCAGACTCACGCCCTCTGGAAGACAGTGAGACACAGACACACACACTCTTTAAGACAGTCAGTCGCAGACTCACACTGTGTAAGACAGTGAGACCCAGACTCACACACTCTGTAAGTCAGTGAGACCCAGACTCACGCACTCTGGAAGTCAGTGAGACCCAGACTCACACATTCTGTAAGACAGTCAGTCCCAGACTCACACACTCTGTAAGACAGTAAGTCCCAGACTCACACATTCTGTAAGACAGTCAGTCCCAGACTCACACACTCGGTAAGACAGTGAGACCCATACTCACACACCCTGTAAGACAGTGAGACCCAGACTCATACACTGTGTAAGACAGTCAGTCCCAGACTCACACATTCTGTAAGATTGTCAGTACCAGACTCACACACTCTCTAAGACAGTGAGACCCAGACTCACACACTCTGTAAGGCAGTCTGTCCCAGACTCACACACTCTGTAAGACAGTGAGACCCAGACTCACGCACTCTGGAAGACAGTGAGACCCAGACTCACACACTCTGTAAGACAGTGAGACCCAGACTCACGCACTCTGGAAGTCAGTCAGTCCCAGACTCACACACTCTGTAAGTCAGTGAGTCCCAGACTCACACACTCTTTAAGACAGTCAGTCGCAAACTCACAATGTGTAAGACAGTGAGACCCAGACTCACACATTCTGAAAGACAGTCATTCCCAGACTCACACACTCTGTAAGATAGTGAGTCCCAGACTGACACACTCTGTAAGACAGTGAGTTCCAGACTCACACACCCTGTTAGACAGTCAGTCCCTGACTCACACATTCGGTAAGACAGTGAGACCCAGACTCACACACTCTGTAAGTCAGTGAGTCCCAGACTCACACACTCTGTAAGACAGTGAGTTCCAGACTCACACACTCTGTAAGTCAGTGAGTCCCAGACTCACACACTCTGTAAGGCTGTCCGACCCAGACTCACACTCTGTAAGACTGTGAGACCCAGACTCATACACTGTGTAAGACAGTCAGTCCCAGACTCACACATTCTGTAAGATGGTCAGTACCAGACTCACACACTCTCTAAGACAGTGAGACCCAGACTCACACACTCTCTAAGGCAGTCTGTCCCAGACTCACACACTCTGTAAGACAGACAGTCCCAGACCCACAGACTCCGTAAGACAGTGAGACCCAGACTCACACATTCTGTAAGATGATCAGTACCAAACTCACACACTCTGTAAGACAGTGAGTCCCAGACTCACACACTCTCTAAGACAGTGAGACCCAGACTCACACACTCTGTAAGACAGTGAGTTCCAGACTCACACACCCTGTAAGACAGTCAGTCCCAGACTCACACATTCGGTAAGACAGTGAGACCCATACTCACACACTTTGTAAGACAGTGGGACCCAGACTCACACACACTGTAAGACAGTGAGTTCTAGACTCACACACCCTGTAAGACAGTCAGTCCCAGATTCACACACTCTGTAAGACAGTGAGACCCATACTCACACACTCTGGAAGACAGTGAGACACAGACTCACACATTCTGTAAGACAGTCAGTCGCACACTCACATTGTGTAAGACAGTGAGACCCAGACTCACACATTCTGTAAGACAGTCAGTCCCAGACTCACACACTCTGTAAGACAGTGAGACCCAGACTCACGCACTCTGGAAGACAGTGAGACACAGACTCACACATTCTGTAAGACAGTCAGTCGCACACTCACATTGTGTAAGACAGTGAGACCCAGACTCACACACCCTGTAAGACAGTCAGTCCCAGACTCACACATTCGGTAAGACAGTGAGACCCATACTCACACACTCTGTAAGTCAGTGAGACCCAGACTCACGCACTCTGGAAGACAGTGAGACACAGACTCACACACCCTGTAATACCGTCAGTCCCAGACTCACACATTCTGTAAGACAGTGAGACCCAGACTCACACACTCTGTAAGACAGTGAGACACAGACTCACACACTCTTTAAGACAGTCAGTCGCAGACTCACACTGTGTAAGACAGTGAGACCCAGACTCACACATTCTGTAAGACAGTGAGACCCAGACTCACACACTCTGTAAGTCAGTGAGACCCAGACTCACGCACTCTGGAAGACAGTGAGACCCAGACTCACACATTCTGTAAGACAGTCAGTCCCAGACTCACACACTCTGTAAGACAGTGAGACCCAGACTCACACACCCTGTAAGACTGTCCGTCCCAGACGCACACACTCTGTAAGACAGTAAGTCCCAGACTCACACACTCTGTAAGACAGTGAGTTCCAGACTCACACACCCTGTAAGACAGTCAGTCCCAGACTCACACATTCGGTAAGACAGTGAGACCCAGACTCACACACTCTGTAAGTCAGTGAGTCCCAGACTCACACACTCTGTAAGACTGTCCGACCCAGACTCACACTCTGTAAGACAGTGAGACCCAGACTCATACACTGTGTAAGACAGTCAGTCCCAGACTCACACATTCTGTAAGATGGTCAGTACCAGACTCACACACTCTCTAAGACAGTGAGACCCAGACTCACACACTCTGTAAGGCAGTCTGTCCCAGACTCACACACTCTGTAAGACAGTGAGACCCAGACTCACGCACTCTGGAAGACAGTGAGACCCAGACTCACACACTCTGTAAGACAGTGAGACCCAGACTCACGCACTCTGGAAGACAGTGAGTCCCAGACTCACACACTCTGTAAGTCAGTGAGTCCCAGACTCACACACTCTTTAAGACATTCAGTCGCAGACTCAAAATGTGTAAGACAGTGAGACCCAGACTCACACATTCTGAAAGACAGTCATTCCCAGACTCACACACTCTGTAAGATAGTGAGTCCCAGACTGATACACTCTGTAAGACAGTGAGACCCATACTCACACACTCTATAAGACACTGAGACCCAGACTCACGCACTCTGGAAGACAGTGAGTCACAGACTCACACATTCTGTAAGACTGTCAGTCCCAGACTCACACACTCTGTAAGACAGTGAGACCCAGACTCACACACTCTGTAAGACAGTGAGTTCCAGATTCACACACCCTGTAAGACAGTCAGTCCCTGACTCACACATTCGGTAAGACAGTGAGACCCAGACTCACACACTCTGTAAGTCAGTGAGTCCCAGACTCACACACTCTGTAAGACTGTCCGACCCAGACTCACACTCTGTAAGACAGTGAGACCCAGACTCATACACTGTGTAAGACAGTCAGTCCCAGACTCACACATTCTGTAAGATGGTCAGTACCAGACTCACACACTCTCTAAGACAGTGAGACCCAGACTCACACACTCTCTAAGGCAGTCTGTCCCAGACTCACACACTCTGTAAGACAGACAGTCCCAGACCCACACACTCCATAAGACACTGAGACCAAGACTCACACACTCTGTAAGGCAGTCTGTCCCAGACTCACACACTCTGTAAGACAGTGAGACCCAGACTCACACACTGTGTAAGACAGTCAGCCCCAGACTCACACAGTCTGTAAGACAGTGAGTCCCAGACTCACACATTCTGTAAGATGGTCAGTACCAGACTCACACTCTCTGTAAGACAGTGAGACCCAGACTCACACATTCTGTAAGATGATCAGTACCAAACTCACACACTCTGTAAGACAGTGAGTCCCAGACTCACACACTCTCTAAGACAGTGAGACCCAGACTCACACACTCTGTAAGACAGTGAGTTCCAGACTCACACACCCTGTAAGACAGTCAGTCCCAGACTCACACATTCGGTAAGACAGTGAGACCCATACTCACACACTCTGTAAGACAGTGGGACCCAGACTCACACACACTGTAAGACAGTGAGTTCTAGACTCACACACCCTGTAATACCGTCAGTCCCAGACTCACACACTCTGTAAGACAGTGAGACCCAGACTCACGCACTCTGGAAGACAGTGAGACCCAGACTCACACACTCTGTAAGACAGTGAGACCCAGACTCACGCACTCTGGAAGACAGTCAGTCCCAGACTCACACACTCTGTAAGTCAGTGAGTCCCAGACTCACACACTCTTTAAGACAGTCAGTCGCAGACTCACAATGTGTAAGACAGTGAGACCCAGACTCACACATTCTGAAAGACAGTCATTCCCAGACTCACACACTCTGTAAGATAGTGAGTCCCAGACTGACACACTCTGTAAGACAGTGAGACCCATACTCACACACTCTATAAGACACTGAGACCCAGACTCACGCACTCTGGAAGAGAGTGAGTCACAGACTCACACATTCTGTAAGACTGTCAGTCCCAGACTCACACACTCTGTAAGACAGTGAGACCCAGACTCACACACTCTGTAAGACAGTGAGTTCCAGACTCACACACCCTGTAAGACAGTCAGTCCCTGACTCACACATTCGGTAAGACAGTGAGACCCAGACTCACACACTCTGTAAGTGAGTGAGTCCCAGACTCACACACTCTGTAAGACTGTCCGACCCAGACTCACACTCTGTAAGACAGTGAGACCCAGACTCATACACTGTGTAAGACAGTCAGTCCCAGACTCACACATTCTGTAAGATGGTCAGTACCAGACTCACACACTCTCTAAGGCAGTCTGTCCCAGACTCACACACTCTGTAAGACAGACAGTCCCAGACCCACACACTCCGTAAGACAGTGAGACCAAGACTCACACACTCTGTAAGGCAGTCTGTCCCAGACTCACACACTCTGTAAGACAGTGAGACCCAGACTCACACACTGTGTAAGACAGTCAGCCCCAGACTCATACAGTCTGTAAGACAGTGAGACCCAGACTCACACATTCTGTAAGATGGTCAGTACCAGACTCACACTCTCTGTAAGACAGTGAGACCCAGACTCACACATTCTGTAAGATGATCAGTACCAAACTCACACACTCTGTAAGACAGTGAGTCCAAGACTCACACACTCTCTAAGACAGTGAGACCCAGACTCACACACTCTGTAAGACAGTGAGTTCCAGTCTCACACACCCTGTAAGACAGTCAGTCCCAGACTCACACATTCGGTAAGACAGTGAGACCCATACTCACACACTCTGTAAGACAGTGGGACCCAGACTCACACACACTGTAAGACAGTGAGTTCTAGACTCACACACCCTGTAATACCGTCAGTCCCAGACTCACACATTCTGTAAGACAGTGAGACCCATACTCACACACTCTGTAAGACAGTGAGACCCAGACTCACGCACTCTGGAAGACAGTGAGACACAGACTCACACATTCTGTAAGACAGTCAGTCGCACACTCACATTGTGTAAGACAGTGAGACCCAGACTCACGCACTCTGTAAGACAGTGAGTTCCAGACTCACACACCCTGTAAGACAGTCAGTCCCAGACTCACACATTCGGTAAGACAGTGAGACCCATACTCACACACTCTGGAAGACAGTGAGACACAGACTCACACACTCTTTAAGACAGTCAGTCGCAGACTCACACTGTGTAAGACAGTGAGACCCAGACTCACACATTCTGTAAGACAGTGAGACGCAGACTCACACACTCTGTAAGTCAGTGAGACCCAGACTCACGCACTCTGGAAGACAGTGAGACCCAGACTCACACATTCTGTAAGACAGTGAGTTCCAAACTCACGCACTCTGGAAGACAGTCAGTCCCAGACTCACACACTCTGTAAGACAGTGAGACCCAGACTCACGCACTCTGGAAGACAGTGAGACACAGACTCACACATTCTGTAAGACAGTCAGTCGCACACTCACATTGTGTAAGACAGTGAGACCCAGACTCACACACCCTGTAAGACAGTCAGTCCCAGACTCACACATTCGGTAAGACAGTGAGACCCATACTCACACACTCTGTAAGTCAGTGAGACCCAGACTCACGCACTCTGGAAGACAGTGAGACACAGACTCACACACCCTGTAATACCGTCAGTCCCAGACTCACACATTCTGTAAGACAGTGAGACCCAGACTCACACACTCTGTAAGACAGTGAGACACAGACTCACACACTCTTTAAGACAGTCAGTCGCAGACTCACACTGTGTAAGACAGTGAGACCCAGACTCACACATTCTGTAAGACAGTGAGACCCAGACTCACACACTCTGTAAGTCAGTGAGACCCAGACTCACGCACTCTGGAAGACAGTGAGACCCAGACTCACACATTCTGTAAGACAGTCAGTCCCAGACTCACACACTCTGTAAGACAGTGAGACCCAGACTCACACACCCTGTAAGACTGTCCGTCCCAGACGCACACACTCTGTAAGACAGTAAGTCCCAGACTCACACACTCTGTAAGACAGTGAGTTCCAGACTCACACACCCTGTAAGACAGTCAGTCCCAGACTCACACATTCGGTAAGACAGTGAGACCCAGACTCACACACTCTGTAAGTCAGTGAGTCCCAGACTCACACACACTGTAAGACTGTCCGACCCAGACTCACACTCTGTAAGACAGTGAGACCCAGACTCATACACTGTGTAAGACAGTCAGTCCCAGACTCACACATTCTGTAAGATGGTCAGTACCAGACTCACACACTCTCTAAGACAGTGAGACCCAGACTCACACACTCTGTAAGGCAGTCTGTCCCAGACTCACACACTCTGTAAGACAGTGAGACCCAGACTCACGCACTCTGGAAGACAGTGAGACCCAGACTCACACACTCTGTAAGACAGTGAGACCCAGACTCACGCACTCTGGAAGACAGTGAGTCCCAGACTCACACACTCTGTAAGTCAGTGAGTCCCAGACTCACACACTCTTTAAGACATTCAGTCGCAGACTCAAAATGTGTAAGACAGTGAGACCCAGACTCACACATTCTGTAAGACAGTGAGTCCCAGACTCACACACTCTCTAAGATAGTGAGACCCAGACTCACACACTCTGTAAGACAGTGAGTTCCAGACTCACACACCCTGTAAGACAGTCAGTCCCAGACTCACACATTCGGTAAGACAGTGAGACCCATACTCACACACTCTGTAAGACAGTGGGACCCAGACTCACACACACTGTAAGACAGTGAGTTCTAGACTCACACACCCTGTAATACCGTCAGTCCCAGACTCACACACTCTGTAAGACAGTGAGACCCAGACTCACGCACTCTGGAAGACAGTGAGACCCAGACTCACACACTCTGTCAGACAGTGAGACCCAGACTCACGCACTCTGGAAGACAGTCAGTCCCAGACTCACACACTCTGTAAGTCAGTGAGTCCCAGACTCACACACTCTTTAAGACAGTCAGTCGCAGACTCACAATGTGTAAGACAGTGAGACCCAGACTCACACATTCTGAAAGACAGTCATTCCCAGACTCACACACTCTGTAAGATAGTGAGTCCCAGACTGACACACTCTGTAAGACAGTGAGACCCATACTCACACACTCTATAAGACACTGAGACCCAGACTCACGCACTCTGGAAGAGAGTGAGTCACAGACTCACACATTCTGTAAGACTGTCAGTCCCAGACTCACACACTCTGTAAGACAGTGAGACCCAGACTCACACACTCTGTAAGACAGTGAGTTCCAGACTCACACACCCTGTAAGACAGTCAGTCCCTGACTCACACATTCGGTAAGACAGTGAGACCCAGACTCACACACTCTGTAAGTGAGTGAGTCCCAGACTCACACACTCTGTAAGACTGTCCGACCCAGACTCACACTCTGTAAGACAGTGAGACCCAGACTCATACACTGTGTAAGACAGTCAGTCCCAGACTCACACATTCTGTAAGATGGTCAGTACCAGACTCACACACTCTCTAAGGCAGTCTGTCCCAGACTCACACACTCTGTAAGACAGACAGTCCCAGACCCACACACTCCGTAAGACAGTGAGACCAAGACTCACACACTCTGTAAGGCAGTCTGTCCCAGACTCACACACTCTGTAAGACAGTGAGACCCAGACTCACACACTGTGTAAGACAGTCAGCCCCAGACTCACACAGTCTGTAAGACAGTGAGACCCAGACTCACACATTCTGTAAGATGGTCAGTACCAGACTCACACTCTCTGTAAGACAGTGAGACCCAGACTCACACATTCTGTAAGATGATCAGTACCAAACTCACACACTCTGTAAGACAGTGAGTCCAAGACTCACACACTCTCTAAGACAGTGAGACCCAGACTCACACACTCTGTAAGACAGTGAGTTCCAGTCTCACACACCCTGTAAGACAGTCAGTCCCAGACTCACACATTCGGTAAGACAGTGAGACCCATACTCACACACTCTGTAAGACAGTGGGACCCAGACTCACACACACTGTAAGACAGTGAGTTCTAGACTCACACACCCTGTAATACCGTCAGTCCCAGACTCACACATTCTGTAAGACAGTGAGACCCATACTCACACACTCTGTAAGACAGTGAGACCCAGACTCACGCACTCTGGAAGACAGTGAGACACAGACTCACACATTCTGTAAGACAGTCAGTCGCACACTCACATTGTGTAAGACAGTGAGACCCAGACTCACGCACTCTGTAAGACAGTGAGTTCCAGACTCACACACCCTGTAAGACAGTCAGTCCCAGACTCACACATTCGGTAAGACAGTGAGACCCATACTCACACACTCTGGAAGACAGTGAGACACAGACTCACACACTCTTTAAGACAGTCAGTCGCAGACTCACACTGTGTAAGACAGTGAGACCCAGACTCACACATTCTGTAAGACAGTGAGACGCAGACTCACACACTCTGTAAGTCAGTGAGACCCAGACTCACGCACTCTGGAAGACAGTGAGACCCAGACTCACACATTCTGTAAGACAGTGAGTTCCAAACTCACGCACTCTGGAAGACAGTCAGTCCCAGACTCACACACTCTGTAAGTCAGTGAGTCCCAGACTCACACACTCTTTAAGACAGTCAGTCGCAGACTCACAATGTGTAAGACAGTGAGACCCAGACTCACACATTCTGAAAGACAGTCATTCCCAGACTCACACACTCTGTAAGATAGTGAGTCCCAGACTGACACACTCTGTAAGACAGTGAGACCCATACTCACACACTCTATAAGACACTGAGACCCAGACTCACGCACTCTGGAAGAGAGTGAGTCACAGACTCACAAATTCTGTAAGACTGTCAGTCCCAGACTCACACACTCTGTAAGACAGTGAGACCCAGACTCACACACTCTGTAAGACAGTGAGTTCCAGACTCACACACCCTGTAAGACAGTCAGTCCCTGACTCACACATTCGGTAAGACAGTGAGACCCAGACTCACACACTCTGTAAGTCAGTGAGTCCCAGACTCACACACTCTGTAAGACTGTCCGACCCAGACTCACACTCTGTAAGACAGTGAGACCCAGACTCATACACTGTGTAAGACAGTCAGTCCCAGACTCACACATTCTGTAAGATGGTCAGTACCAGACTCACACACTCTCTAAGGCAGTCTGTCCCAGACTCACACACTCTGTAAGACAGACAGTCCCAGACCCACACACTCCGTAAGACAGTGAGACCAAGACTCACACACTCTGTAAGGCAGTCTGTCCCAGACTCACACACTCTGTAAGACAGTGAGACGCAGACTCACACACTCTGTAAGTCAGTGAGACCCAGACTCACGCACTCTGGAAGACAGTGAGACCCAGACTCACACATTCTGTAAGACAGTGAGTTCCAAACTCACGCACTCTGGAAGACAGTCAGTCCCAGACTCACACACTCTGTAAGACAGTGAGACCCAGACTCACGCACTCTGGAAGACAGTGAGACACAGACTCACACATTCTGTAAGACAGTCAGTCGCACACTCACATTGTGTAAGACAGTGAGACCCAGACTCACACACCCTGTAAGACAGTCAGTCCCAGACTCACACATTCGGTAAGACAGTGAGACCCATACTCACACACTCTGTAAGTCAGTGAGACCCAGACTCACGCACTCTGGAAGACAGTGAGACACAGACTCACACACCCTGTAATACCGTCAGTCCCAGACTCACACATTCTGTAAGACAGTGAGACCCAGACTCACACACTCTGTAAGACAGTGAGACACAGACTCACACACTCTTTAAGACAGTCAGTCGCAGACTCACACTGTGTAAGACAGTGAGACCCAGACTCACACATTCTGTAAGACAGTGAGACCCAGACTCACACACTCTGTAAGTCAGTGAGACCCAGACTCACGCACTCTGGAAGACAGTGAGACCCAGACTCACACATTCTGTAAGACAGTCAGTCCCAGACTCACACACTCTGTAAGACAGTGAGACCCAGACTCACACACCCTGTAAGACTGTCCGTCCCAGACGCACACACTCTGTAAGACAGTAAGTCCCAGACTCACACACTCTGTAAGACAGTGAGTTCCAGACTCACACACCCTGTAAGACAGTCAGTCCCAGACTCACACATTCGGTAAGACAGTGAGACCCAGACTCACACACTCTGTAAGTCAGTGAGTCCCAGACTCACACACACTGTAAGACTGTCCGACCCAGACTCACACTCTGTAAGACAGTGAGACCCAGACTCATACACTGTGTAAGACAGTCAGTCCCAGACTCACACATTCTGTAAGATGGTCAGTACCAGACTCACACACTCTCTAAGACAGTGAGACCCAGACTCACACACTCTGTAAGGCAGTCTGTCCCAGACTCACACACTCTGTAAGACAGTGAGACCCAGACTCACGCACTCTGGAAGACAGTGAGACCCAGACTCACACACTCTGTAAGACAGTGAGACCCAGACTCACGCACTCTGGAAGACAGTGAGTCCCAGACTCACACACTCTGTAAGTCAGTGAGTCCCAGACTCACACACTCTTTAAGACATTCAGTCGCAGACTCAAAATGTGTAAGACAGTGAGACCCAGACTCACACATTCTGTAAGACAGTGAGTCCCAGACTCACACACTCTCTAAGATAGTGAGACCCAGACTCACACACTCTGTAAGACAGTGAGTTCCAGACTCACACACCCTGTAAGACAGTCAGTCCCAGACTCACACATTCGGTAAGACAGTGAGACCCATACTCACACACTCTGTAAGACAGTGGGACCCAGACTCACACACACTGTAAGACAGTGAGTTCTAGACTCACACACCCTGTAATACCGTCAGTCCCAGACTCACACACTCTGTAAGACAGTGAGACCCAGACTCACGCACTCTGGAAGACAGTGAGACCCAGACTCACACACTCTGTCAGACAGTGAGACCCAGACTCACGCACTCTGGAAGACAGTCAGTCCCAGACTCACACACTCTGTAAGTCAGTGAGTCCCAGACTCACACACTCTTTAAGACAGTCAGTCGCAGACTCACAATGTGTAAGACAGTGAGACCCAGACTCACACATTCTGAAAGACAGTCATTCCCAGACTCACACACTCTGTAAGATAGTGAGTCCCAGACTGACACACTCTGTAAGACAGTGAGACCCATACTCACACACTCTATAAGACACTGAGACCCAGACTCACGCACTCTGGAAGAGAGTGAGTCACAGACTCACACATTCTGTAAGACTGTCAGTCCCAGACTCACACACTCTGTAAGACAGTGAGACCCAGACTCACACACTCTGTAAGACAGTGAGTTCCAGACTCACACACCCTGTAAGACAGTCAGTCCCTGACTCACACATTCGGTAAGACAGTGAGACCCAGACTCACACACTCTGTAAGTGAGTGAGTCCCAGACTCACACACTCTGTAAGACTGTCCGACCCAGACTCACACTCTGTAAGACAGTGAGACCCAGACTCATACACTGTGTAAGACAGTCAGTCCCAGACTCACACATTCTGTAAGATGGTCAGTACCAGACTCACACACTCTCTAAGGCAGTCTGTCCCAGACTCACACACTCTGTAAGACAGACAGTCCCAGACCCACACACTCCGTAAGACAGTGAGACCAAGACTCACACACTCTGTAAGGCAGTCTGTCCCAGACTCACACACTCTGTAAGACAGTGAGACCCAGACTCACACACTGTGTAAGACAGTCAGCCCCAGACTCACACAGTCTGTAAGACAGTGAGACCCAGACTCACACATTCTGTAAGATGGTCAGTACCAGACTCACACTCTCTGTAAGACAGTGAGACCCAGACTCACACATTCTGTAAGATGATCAGTACCAAACTCACACACTCTGTAAGACAGTGAGTCCAAGACTCACACACTCTCTAAGACAGTGAGACCCAGACTCACACACTCTGTAAGACAGTGAGTTCCAGTCTCACACACCCTGTAAGACAGTCAGTCCCAGACTCACACATTCGGTAAGACAGTGAGACCCATACTCACACACTCTGTAAGACAGTGGGACCCAGACTCACACACACTGTAAGACAGTGAGTTCTAGACTCACACACCCTGTAATACCGTCAGTCCCAGACTCACACATTCTGTAAGACAGTGAGACCCATACTCACACACTCTGTAAGACAGTGAGACCCAGACTCACGCACTCTGGAAGACAGTGAGACACAGACTCACACATTCTGTAAGACAGTCAGTCGCACACTCACATTGTGTAAGACAGTGAGACCCAGACTCACGCACTCTGTAAGACAGTGAGTTCCAGACTCACACACCCTGTAAGACAGTCAGTCCCAGACTCACACATTCGGTAAGACAGTGAGACCCATACTCACACACTCTGGAAGACAGTGAGACACAGACTCACACACTCTTTAAGACAGTCAGTCGCAGACTCACACTGTGTAAGACAGTGAGACCCAGACTCACACATTCTGTAAGACAGTGAGACGCAGACTCACACACTCTGTAAGTCAGTGAGACCCAGACTCACGCACTCTGGAAGACAGTGAGACCCAGACTCACACATTCTGTAAGACAGTGAGTTCCAAACTCACGCACTCTGGAAGACAGTCAGTCCCAGACTCACACACTCTGTAAGTCAGTGAGTCCCAGACTCACACACTCTTTAAGACAGTCAGTCGCAGACTCACAATGTGTAAGACAGTGAGACCCAGACTCACACATTCTGAAAGACAGTCATTCCCAGACTCACACACTCTGTAAGATAGTGAGTCCCAGACTGACACACTCTGTAAGACAGTGAGACCCATACTCACACACTCTATAAGACACTGAGACCCAGACTCACGCACTCTGGAAGAGAGTGAGTCACAGACTCACAAATTCTGTAAGACTGTCAGTCCCAGACTCACACACTCTGTAAGACAGTGAGACCCAGACTCACACACTCTGTAAGACAGTGAGTTCCAGACTCACACACCCTGTAAGACAGTCAGTCCCTGACTCACACATTCGGTAAGACAGTGAGACCCAGACTCACACACTCTGTAAGTCAGTGAGTCCCAGACTCACACACTCTGTAAGACTGTCCGACCCAGACTCACACTCTGTAAGACAGTGAGACCCAGACTCATACACTGTGTAAGACAGTCAGTCCCAGACTCACACATTCTGTAAGATGGTCAGTACCAGACTCACACACTCTCTAAGGCAGTCTGTCCCAGACTCACACACTCTGTAAGACAGACAGTCCCAGACCCACACACTCCGTAAGACAGTGAGACCAAGACTCACACACTCTGTAAGGCAGTCTGTCCCAGACTCACACACTCTGTAAGACAGTGAGACCCAGACTCACACACTGTGTAAGACAGTCAGCCCCAGACTCACACAGTCTGTAAGACAGTGAGACCCAGACTCACACATTCTGTAAGATGGTCAGTACCAGACTCACACTCTCTGTAAGACAGTGAGACCCAGATTCACACATTCTGTAAGATGATCAGTACCAAACTCACACACTCTGTAAGACAGTGAGTCCAAGACTCACACACTCTCTAAGACAGTGAGACCCAGACTCACACACTCTGTAAGACAGTGAGTTCCAGACTCACACACCCTGTAAGACAGTGAGTTCTAGACTCACACACCCTGTAATACCGTCAGTCCCAGACTCACACATTCTGTAAGACAGTGAGACCCATACTCACACACTCTGTAAGACAGTGAGACCCAGACTCACGCACTCTGGAAGACAGTGAGACACAGACTCACACATTCTGTAAGACAGTCAGTCGAACACTCACATTGTGTAAGACTGTGAGACCCAGACTCACGCACTCTGTAAGACAGTGAGTTCCAGACTCACACACCCTGTAAGACAGTCTGTCCCAGACTCACACATTCGGTAAGACAGTGAGACCCATACTCACACACTCTGTAAGACAGTGAGACCCAGACTCACACACTCTGTAAGACAGTGAGACACAGACTCACACACTCTTTAAGACAGTCAGTCGCAGACTCACACTGTGTAAGACAGTGAGACCCAGACTCACACATTCTGTAAGACAGTGAGACCCAGACTCACACACTCTGTAAGTCAGTGAGACCCAGACTCACGCACTCTGGAAGACAGTGAGACCCAGACTCACACATTCTGTAAGACAGTGAGTTCCAGACTCACACACCCTGTAAGACTGTCAGTCCCTGACTCACACATTCGGTAAGACAGTGAGACCCAGACTCACACACTCTGTAAGTCAGTGAGTCCCAGACTCACACACTCTGTAAGACTGTCCGACCCAGACTCACACTCTGTAAGACAGTGAGACCCAGACTCATACACTGTGTAAGACAGTCAGTCCCAGACTCACACATTCTGTAAGATGGTCAGTACCAGACTCACACACTCTCTAAGGCAGTCTGTCCCAGACTCACACACTCTGTAAGACAGACAGTCCCAGACCCACACACTCCGTAAGACAGTGAGACCAAGACTCACACACTCTGTAAGGCAGTCTGTCCCAGACTCACACACTCTGTAAGACAGTGAGACCCAGACTCACACACTGTGTAAGACAGTCAGCCCCAGACTCACACAGTCTGTAAGACAGTGAGACCCAGACTCACACATTCTGTAAGATGGTCAGTACCAGACTCACACTCTCTGTAAGACAGTGAGACCCAGACTCACACATTCTGTAAGATGATCAGTACCAAACTCACACACTCTGTAAGACAGTGAGTCCAAGACTCACACACTCTCTAAGACAGTGAGACCCAGACTCACACACTCTGTAAGACAGTGAGTTCCAGACTCACACACCCTGTAAGACAGTCAGTCCCAGACTCACACATTCGGTAAGACAGTGAGACCCATACTCACACACTTTGTAAGACAGTGGGACCCAGACTCACACACACTGTAAGACAGTGAGTTCTAGACTCACACACCCTGTAATACCGTCAGTCCCAGACTCACACATTCTGTAAGACAGTGAGACCCATACTCACACACTCTGTAAGACAGTGAGACCCAGACTCACGCACTCTGGAAGACAGTGAGACACAGACTCACACATTCTGTAAGACAGTCAGTCGCACACTCACATTGTGTAAGACAGTGAGTTCCAGACTCACACACCCTGTAAGACAGTCAGTCCCAGACTCACACATTCGGTAAGACAGTGAGACCCATACTCACACACTCTGGAAGACAGTGAGACACAGACTCACACACCCTGTAAGACAGTCAGTCCCAGACTCACACATTCTGTAAGACAGTGAGACCCAGACTCACACACTCTGTAAGACAGTGAGACACAGACTCACACACTCTTTAAGACAGTCAGTCGCAGACTCACACTGTGTAAGACAGTGAGACCCAGACTCACACATTCTGTAAGACAGTGAGACCCAGACTCACACACTCTGTAAGTCAGTGAGACCCAGACTCACGCACTCTGGAAGACAGTGAGACCCAGACTCACACATTCTGTAAGACAGTCAGTCCCAGACTCACACACTCTGTAAGACAGTGAGACCCAGACTCACACACCCTGTAAGACTGTCCGTCCCAGACGCACACACTCTGTAAGACAGTAAGTCCCAGACTCACACATTCTGTAAGACTGTCAGTCCCAGACTCACACACTCTGTAAGACAGTGAGACCCATACTCACACACTCTGTAAGACTGTCCGACCCAGACTCACACTCTGTAAGACAGTGAGACCCAGACTCATACACTGTGTAAGACAGTCAGTCCCAGACTCACACATTCTGTAAGATGGTCAGTACCAGACTCACACACTCTCTAAGACAGTGAGACCCAGACTCACACACTCTGTAAGGCAGTCTGTCCCAGACTCACACACTCTGTAAGACAGTGAGACCCAGACTCACGCACTCTGGAAGACAGTGAGACCCAGACTCACACACTCTGTAAGACAGTGAGACCCAGACTCACGCACTCTGGAAGACAGTCAGTCCCAGACTCACACACTCTGTAAGTCAGTGAGTCCCAGACTCACACACTCTTTAAGACAGTCAGTTGCAGACTCACAATGTGTAAGACAGTGAGACCCAGACTCACACATTCTGAAAGACAGTCATTCCCAGACTCACACACTCTGTAAGATAGTGAGTCCCAGACTGATACACTCTGTAAGACAGTGAGACCCATACTCACACACTCTATAAGACACTGAGACCCAGACTCACGCACTCTGGAAGACAGTGAGTCACAGACTCACACATTCTGTAAGACTGTCAGTCCCAGACTCACACACTCTGTAAGACAGTGAGACCCAGACTCACACACTCTGTAAGACAGTGAGTTCCAGACTCACACACCCTGTAAGACAGTCAGTCCCTGACTCACACATTCGGTAAGACAGTGAGACCCAGACTCACACACTCTGTAAGTCAGTGAGTCCCAGACTCACACACTCTGTAAGACTGTCTGTCCCAGACTCACACACTCTGTAAGACAGTGAGACCCAGACTCATACACTGTGTAAGACAGTCAGTCCCAGACTCACACATTCTGTAAGATGGTCAGTACCAGACTCACACACTCTCTAAGACAGTGAGACCCAGACTCACACACTCTGTAAGGCAGTCTGTCCCAGACTCACACACTCTGTAAGACAGACAGTCACAGACCCACACAGTCCGTAAGACAGTGAGACCAAGACTCACACACTCTGTAAGGCAGTCTGTCCCAGACTCACACACTCTGTAAGACAGTGAGACCCAGACTCACACACTGTGTAAGACAGTCAGCCCCAGACTCACACAGTCTGTAAGACAGTGAGTCCCAGACTCACACATTCTGTAAGATGGTCAGTACCAGACTCACACTCTCTGTAAGACAGTGAGACCCAGACTCACACATTCTGTAAGATGATCAGTACCAAACTCACACACTCTGTAAGACAGTGAGTCCCAGACTCACACACTCTCTAAGACAGTGAGACCCAGACTCACACACTCTGTAAGACAGTGAGTTCCAGACTCACACACCCTGTAAGACAGTCAGTCCCAGACTCACACATTCGGTAAGACAGTGAGACCCATACTCACACACTCTGTAAGACAGTGGGACCCAGACTCACACACACTGTAAGACAGTGAGTTCTAGACTCACACACCCTGTAATACCGTCAGTCCCAGACTCACACATTCTGTAAGACAGTGAGACCCATACTCACGCACTCTGGAAGACAGTGAGACACAGACTCACACATTCTGTAAGACAGTCAGTCGCACACTCACATTGTGTAAGACAGTGAGACCCAGACTCACACATTCTGTAAGACAGTCAGTCCCAGACTCACACACTCTGTAAGACAGTGAGACACAGACTCACACACTGTGTAAGACAGTCAGCCCCAGACTCACACAGTCTGTAAGACAGTGAGACCCAGACTCACACATTCTGTAAGATGGTCAGTATCAGACTCACACTCTCTGTAAGACAGTGAGACGCAGACTCAAACATTCTGTAAGATGGTCAGTACCAAACTCACAAACTCTGTAAGACAGTGAGTCCCAGACTCACACACTCTCTAAGACAGTGAGACCCAGACTCACACACTCTGTAAGACAGTGAGTTCCAGACTCACACACCCTGTAAGACAGTCAGTCCCTGACTCACACATTCGGTAAGACAGTGAGACCCAGACTCACACACTCTGTAAGACAGTGGGACCCAGACTCACACACTCTGTAAAAAAGTGAGTTCCAGACTCACACACCCTGTAAGACAGTCAGACACAGACTCACACATTCTGTCAGAAAGTGAGACCCATACTCACACACTCTGTAAGACAGTTAGACCCAGACTCACGCCCTCTGGAAGACAGTGAGACACAGACTCACACACTCTGTAAGACAGTCATTCCCAGACTCACACACTCTGTAAGATAGTGAGTCCCAGACTCACACACTCGGTAAGACAGTGAGATCCAGCCACACACACTTTGTAAAACAGTCAGTCCCAGACTCACACACTCTGTAAGACAGTGAGACCCAGACTCACACACTGTGTAAGACAGCCAGCCCCAGACTCACACAGTCTGTAAGACAGTGAGACCCAGACTCACACATTCTGTAAGATGGACAGTATCAGACTCACACTCTCTGTAAGACAGTGAGACCCAGACTCACACACTCTGGAAGACAGTGAGACACAGACTCACACACTCTTTAAGACAGTCAGTCGCAGACTCACAATGTGTAAGACAGTGAAACCCAGACTCACACATTCTGAAAGACAGTCATTCCCAGACTCACACACTCTGTAAGATAGTGAGTCCCAGACTGACACACTCTGTAAGACAGTGAGACCCATACTCACACACTCTATAAGACACTGAGACCCAGACTCACGCACTCTGGAAGACAGTGAGTCACAGACTGACACACTCTGTAAGACAGTGAGACCCATACTCACACATTCTGTAAGACACTGAGACCCAGACTCACGCACACTGGAAGACAGTGAGTCACAGACTCACACATTCTGTAAGACTGTCAGTCCCAGACTCACACACTCTGTAAGACAGTGAGACCCAGACTCACACACTCTGTAAGACAGTGAGTTCCAGACTCACACACCCTGTAAGACAGTCAGTCCCTGACT
This sequence comes from Hemitrygon akajei, assembly GCF_048418815.1. NCBI lineage: Eukaryota > Metazoa > Chordata > Chondrichthyes > Myliobatiformes > Dasyatidae > Hemitrygon > Hemitrygon akajei. The sequence continues at coordinate 146,940,438 of NC_133124.1, read as the reverse complement.
CACACATTCGGTAAGACAGTGAGACCCAGACTCACACACTCTGAAAGTCAGTGAGTCCCAGACTCACACACTCTGTAAGACAGTGAGACCCAGACTCATACACTGTGTAAGACAGTCAGTCCCAGACTCACACATTCTGTAAGATGGTCAGTACCAGACTCACACACTCTCTAAGACAGTGAGACCCAGACTCACACACTCTGTAAGGCAGTCTGTCCCAGACTCACACACTCTGTAAGACAGACAGTCCCAGACCCACACACTCCGTAAGACAGTGAGACCAAGACTCACACACTCTGTAAGGCAGACAGTCCCAGACCCACACACTCCGTAAGACAGTGAGACCAAGACTCACACACTCTGTAAGGCAGTCTGTCCCAGACTCACGCACTCTGTAAGACAGTGAGACCCAGACTCACACACTGTGTAAGACAGTCAGCCCCAGACTCACACAGTCTGTAAGACAGTGAGACACAGACTCACACATTCTGTAAGATGGTCAGTACCAGACTCACACTCTCTGTAAGACAGTGAGACCCAGACTCACACATTCTGTAAGATGATCAGTACCAAACTCACACACTCTGTAAGACAGTGAGTCCCAGACTCACACACTCTCTAAGACAGTGAGACCCAGACTCACACACTCTGTAAGACAGTGAGTTCCAGACTCACACACCCTGTAAGACAGTCAGTCCCAGACTCACACATTCGGTAAGACAGTGAGACCCATACTCACACACTCTGTAAGACAGTGGGAACCAGACTCACATACACTGTAAGTCAGTGAGTTCTAAACTCACACACCCTGTAATACCGTCAGTCCCAGATTCACACACTCTGTAAGACAGTGAGACCCAGACTCACGCACTCTGGAAGACAGTGAGACACAGACTCACAGACTCTTTAAGACAGTCAGTCGCAGACTCACATTGTGTAAGACAGTGAGACCCAGACTCACACATTCTGTAAGACAGTCAGTCCCAGACTCACACACTCTGTAAGACAGTGAGACCCAGACTCACACACTGTGTAAGACAGTCAGCCCCAGACTCACACAGTCTGTAAGACAGTGAGACCCAGACTCACACATTCTGTAAGATGGTCAGTATCAGACTCACACTCTCTGTAAGACAGTGAGACCCAGACTCAAACATTCTGTAAGATGGTCAGTACCAAACTCACAAACTCTGTAAGACAGTGAGTCCCAGACTCATACACTCTCTAAGACAGTGAGCCCCAGACTCACACACTCTGTAAGACAGTGAGTTCCAGACTCACACACCCTGTAAGACAGTCAGTCCCAGACTCACACACTCTGTAAGACAGTGAGTTCCAGACTCACACACCCTGTAAGACAGTCAGTCCCAGACTCACACATTCGGTAAGACAGTGAGACCCAGACTCACACACTCTGTAAGTCAGTGAGTCCCAGACTCACACACTCTGTAAGACTGTCCGACCCAGACTCACACATTCTGTAAGACTGTCAGTCCCAGACTCACACACTCTGTAAGACAGTGAGACCCAGACTCACACACTCTGTAAGACAGTGAGTTCCAGACTCACACACCCTGTAAGGCAGTCTGTCCCAGACTCACACACTCTGAAAGACAGTGAGACCCAGACTCACACACTGTGTAAGACCGTCAGCCCCAGACTCACACAGTCTGTAAGACAGTGAGACCCAGACTCACACATTCTGTAAGATGGTCAGTACCAGACTCACAGTCTCTGTAAGACAGTGAGACCCAGACTCACACACTCTTTAAGACAGTCAGTCGCAGACTCACAATGTGTAAGACAGTGAGACCCAGACTCACACATTCTGAAAGACAGCCATTCCCAGACTCACACACTCTGTAAGATAGTGAGTCCCAGACTGACACACTCTGTAAGACAGTGAGACCCATACTCACACACTCTATAAGACACTGAGACCCAGACTCACGCACTCTGGAAGACAGTGAGTCACAGACTCACACATTCTGTAAGACTGTCAGTCCCAGGCTCACACACTCTGTAAGACAGTGAGACCCAGACTCACACACTCTGTAAGACAGTGAGTTCCAGACTCACACACCCTGTAAGACAGTCAGTCCCTGACTCACACATTCGGTAAGACAGTGAGACCCAGACTCACACACTCTGTAAGTCAGTGAGTCCCAGACTCACACACTCTGTAAGACTGTCCGACCCAGACTCACACTCTGTAAGACAGTGAGACCCAGACTCATACACTGTGTAAGACAGTCAGTCCCAGACTCACACATTCTGTAAGATGGTCAGTTCCAGACTCACACACTCTCTAAGACAGTGAGACCCAGACTCACACACTCTCTAAGGCAGTCTGTCCCAGACTCACACACTCTGTAAGACAGACAGTCCCAGACCCACACACTCCGTAAGACAGTGAGACCAAGACTCACACACTCTGTAAGGCAGTCTGTCCCAGACTCACACACTCTGTAAGACAGTGAGACCCAGACACACACACTGTGTAAGACAGTCAGCCCCAGACTCACACAGTCTGTAAGACAGTGAGACCCAGACTCACACATTCTGTAAGATGGTCAGTACCAGACTCACACTCTCTGTAAGACAGTGAGACCCAGACTCACAGATTCTGTAAGATGATCAGTACCAAACTCACACACTCTGTAAGACAGTGAGTCCCAGACTCACACACTCTCTAAGACAGTGAGACCCAGACTCACACATTCGGTAAGACAGTGAGACCCATACTCACACACTCTGTAAGACAGTGGGACCCAGACTCACACACACTGTAAGACAGTGAGTTCTAGACTCACACACCCTGTAATACCGTCAGTCCCAGACTCACACATTCTGTAAGACAGTGAGACCCATACTCACACACTCTGTAATACAGTGAGACCCAGACTCACGCACTCTGGAAGACAGTGAGACACAGACTCACACATTCTGTAAGACAGTCAGTCGCACACTCACATTGTGTAAGACAGTGAGACCCAGACTCACACATTCTGTAAGACAGTCAGTCCCAGACTCACACACTCTGTAAGACAGTGAGACCCAGACTCACACACTGTGTAAGACAGTGAGACCCAGACTCACACAGTCTGTAAGACAGTGAGTCCCAGACTCACACACTCTGTAAGACAGTGAGACCCAGACTCACACATTCTGTAAGACAGTCAGTCCCAGACTCACACACTCTGTAAGACAGTGAGACCCAGACTCACACATTCTGTAAGATGGTCAGTATCAGACTCACACTCTCTGTAAGACAGTGAGACGCAGACTCAAACATTCTGTAAGATGGTCAGTACCAAACTCACAAACTCTGTAAGACAGTGAGTCCCAGACTCACACACTCTCTAAGACAGTGAGACCCAGACTCACACACTCTGTAAGACAGTGAGTTCCAGACTCACACACCCTGTAAGACAGTCAGTCCCAGACTCACACATTCGGTAAGACAGTGAGACCCAGACTCATACACTGTGTAAGACAGTGAGTCCCAGACTCACACATTCTGTAAGACTGTCCGTCCCAGACTCACACACTCTGTAAGACAGTGAGTTCCAGACTCACACACCCTGTAAGACAGTCTGTCCCAGACTCACACATTCGGTAAGACAGTGAGACCCAGACTCACACACTCTGTAAGTCAGTGAGTCCCAGACTCACACACTCTGTAAGACTGTCCGTCCCAGACTCACACTCTGTAAGACAGTGAGACCCAGACTCATACACTGTGTAAGACAGTCAGTCCCAGACTCACACATTCTGTAAGATGGTCAGTACCAGACTCACACACTCTCTAAGACAGTGAGACCCAGACTCACACACTCTGTAAGGCAGTCTGTCCCAGACTCACACACTCTGTAAGACAGACAGTCCCAGACCCACACACTCCGTAAGACAGTGATACCAAGACTCACACACTCTGTAAGGCAGTCTGTCCCAGACTCACACATTCGGTAAGACAGTGAGACCCATACTCACACACTCTGTAAGTCAGTGAGACCCAGACTCACGCACTCTGGAAGACAGTGAGACACAGACTCACGCACTCTGGAAGACAGTGAGACACAGACTCACACACCCTGTAATACCGTCAGTCCCAGACTCACACATTCTGTAAGACAGTGAGACCCAGACTCACACACTCTGTAAGACAGTGAGACCCAGACTCACACACTCTGTAAGACAGTGAGACACAGACTCACACACTCTTTAAGACAGTCAGTCGCAGATTCACACTGTGTAAGACAGTGAGACCCAGACTCACACATTCTGTAAGACAGTGAGACCCAGACTCACACACTCTGTAAGTCAGTGAGACCCAGACTCACGCACTCTGGAAGACAGTGAGACCCAGACTCACACATTCTGTAAGACAGTCAGTCCCAGACTCACACACTCTGTAAGACAGTGAGACCCAGTCTCACACACTCTGTAAGACAGTGAGACCCAGACTCACACACCCTGTAAGACTGTCCGTCCCAGACGCACACACTCTGTAAGACAGTAAGTCCCAGACTCACACATTCTGTAAGACAGTCAGTCCCAGACTCACACACTCTGTAAGACAGTGAGACCCATACTCACACACTCTGTAAGACTGTCCGACCCAGACTCACACTCTGTAAGACAGTGAGACCCAGACTCATACACTGTGTAAGACAGTCAGTCCCAGACTCACACATTCTGTAAGATGGTCAGTACCAGACTCACACACTCTCTAAGACAGTGAGACCCAGACTCGCACACTCTGTATGGCAGTCTGTCCCAGACACACACACTCTCTAAGACAGTGAGTCCCAGACTCACACACTCTCTAAGACAGTGAGACCCAGACTCACACACTCTGTAAGGCAGTCTGTCCCAGACTCACACACTCTCTAAGACAGTGAGACCCAGACTCACACACTCTGTAAGACAGTGAGACCCAGACTCACGCACTCTGGAAGACAGTCAGTCCCAGACTCACACACTCTGTAAGTCAGTGAATCCCAGACTCACACACTCTTTAAGACAGTCAGTCGCAGACTCACAATGTGTAAGACAGTGAGACCCAGACTCACACATTCTGAAAGACAGTCAGTCCCAGACTCACACACTCTGTAAGATAGTGAGTCCCAGACTGACACACTCTGTAAGACAGTGAGACCCATACTCACACACTCTATAAGACACTGAGACCCAGACTCACGCACTCTGGAAGACAGTGAGTCACAGACTCATACATTCTGTAAGACTGTCAGTCCCAGACTCACACACTCTGTAAGACAGTGAGACCCAGACTCACACACTCTGTAAGACAGTGAGTTCCAGACTCACACACCCTGTAAGACAGTCAGTCCCTGACTCACACATTCGGTAAGACAGTGAGACCCAGACTCACACACTCTGTAAGTCAGTGAGTCCCAGACTCACACACTCTGTAAGACTGTCCGACCCAGACTCACACTCTGTAAGACAGTGAGACCCAGACTCATACACTGTGTAAGACAGTCAGTCCCAGACTCACACATTCTGTAAGATGGTCAGTACCAGACTCACACACTCTCTAAGACAGTGAGACCCAGACTCACACACTCTCTAAGGCAGTCTGTCCCTGACTCACACACTCTGTAAGACAGACAGTCCCAGACCCACACACTCCGTAAGACAGTGAGACCAAGACTCACACACTCTGTAAGGCAGTCTGTCCCAGACTCACACACTCTGTACGACAGTGAGACCCAGACTCACACACTGTGTAAGACAGTCAGCCCCAGACTCACACAGTCTGTAAGACAGTGAGACCCAGACTCACACATTCTGTAAGATGGTCAGTACCAGACTCACACTCTCTGTAAGACAGTGAGACCCAGACTCACAGATTCTGTAAGATGATCAGTACCAAACTCACACACTCTGTAAGACAGTGAGTCCCAGACTCACACACTCTCTAAGACAGTGAGACCCAGACTCACACATTCGGTAAGACAGTGAGACCCATACTCACACACTCTGTAAGACAGTGGGACCCAGACTCACACACACTGTAAGACAGTGAGTTCTAGACTCACACACCCTGTAATACCGTCAGTCCCAGACTCACACATTCTGTAAGACAGTGAGACCCATACTCACACACTCTGTAATACAGTGAGACCCAGACTCACGCACTCTGGAAGACAGTGAGACACAGACTCACACGTTCTGTAAGACAGTCAGTCGCACACTCACATTGTGTAAGACAGTGAGACCCAGACTCACACATTCTGTAAGACAGTCAGTCCCAGACTCACACACTCTGTAAGACTGTGAGACCCAGACTCACACACTGTGTAAGACAGTGAGACCCAGACTCACACAGTCTGTAAGACAGTGAGTCCCAGACTCACACACTGTGTAAGACAGTGAGACCCAGACTCACACATTCTGTAAGACAGTCAGACCCAGACTCACACACTCTGTAAGACAGTGAGACCCAGACTCACACATTCTGTAAGATGGTCAGTATCAGACTCACACTCTCTGTAAGACAGTGAGACGCAGACTCAAACATTCTGTAAGATGGTCAGTACCAAACTCACAAACTCTGTAAGACAGTGAGTCCCAGACTCACACACTCTCTAAGACAGTGAGACCCAGACTCACACACTCTGTAAGACAGTGAGTTCCAGACTCACACACCCTGTAAGACAGTCAGTCCCAGACTCACACATTCGGTAAGACAGTGAGACCCATACTCACACACTCTATAAGACACTGAGACCCAGACTCACGCACTCTGGAAGACAGTGAGTCACAGACTGACACACTCTGTAAGACAGTGAGACCCATACTCACACATTCTGTAAGACACTGAGACCCAGACTCACGCACACTGGAAGACAGTGAGTCACAGACTCACACATTCTGTAAGACTGTCAGTCCCAGACTCACACACTCTGTAAGACAGTGAGACCCAGACTCACACACTCTGTAAGACAGTGAGTTCCAGACTCACACACCCTGTAAGACAGTCAGTCCCTGACTCACACATTCGGTAAGACAGTGAGACCCAGACTCACACACTCTGAAAGTCAGTGAGTCCCAGACTCACACACTCTGTAAGACAGTGAGACCCAGACTCATACACTGTGTAAGACAGTCAGTCCCAGACTCACACATTCTGTAAGATGGTCAGTACCAGACTCACACACTCTCTAAGACAGTGAGACCCAGACTCACACACTCTGTAAGGCAATCTGTCCCAGACTCAACCACTCTGTAAGACAGACAGTCCCAGACCCACACACTCCGTAAGACAGTGAGACCAAGACTCACACACTCTGTAAGGCAGACAGTCCCAGACCCACACACTCCGTAAGACAGTGAGACCAAGACTCACACACTCTGTAAGGCAGTCTGTCCCAGACTCACGCACTCTGTAAGACAGTGAGACCCAGACTCACACACTGTGTAAGACAGTCAGCCCCAGACTCACACAGTCTGTAAGACAGTGAGACACAGACTCACACATTCTGTAAGATGGTCAGTACCAGACTCACACTCTCTGTAAGACAGTGAGACCCAGACTCACACATTCTGTAAGATGATCAGTACCAAACTCACACACTCTGTAAGACAGTGAGTCCCAGACTCACACACTCTCTAAGACAGTGAGACCCAGACTCACACACTCTGTAAGACAGTGAGTTCCAGACTCACACACCCTGTAAGACAGTCAGTCCCAGACTCACACATTCGGTAAGACAGTGAGACCCATACTCACACACTCTGTAAGACAGTGGGACCCAGACTCACATACACTGTAAGTCAGTGAGTTCTAAACTCACACACCCTGTAATACCGTCAGTCCCAGATTCACACACTCTGTAAGACAGTGAGACCCAGACTCACGCACTCTGGAAGACAGTGAGACACAGACTCACACACTCTTTAAGACAGTCAGTCGCAGACTCACATTGTGTAAGACAGTGAGACCCAGACTCACACATTCTGTAAGACAGTCAGTCCCAGACTCACACACTCTGTAAGACAGTGAGACCCAGACTCACACACTGTGTAAGACAGTCAGCCCCAGACTCACACAGTCTGTAAGACAGTGAGACCCAGACTCACACATTCTGTAAGATGGTCAGTATCAGACTCACACTCTCTGTAAGACAGTGAGACCCAGACTCAAACATTCTGTAAGATGGTCAGTACCAAACTCACAAACTCTGTAAGACAGTGAGTCCCAGACTCACACACTCTCTAAGACAGTGAGCCCCAGACTCACACACTCTGTAAGACAGTGAGTTCCAGACTCACACACCCTGTAAGACAGTCAGTCCCAGACTCACACACTCTGTAAGACAGTGAGTTCCAGACTCACACACCCTGTAAGACAGTCAGTCCCAGACTCACACATTCGGTAAGACAGTGAGACCCAGACTCACACACTCTGTAAGTCAGTGAGTCCCAGACTCACACAATCTGTAAGACTGTCCGACCCAGACTCACACATTCTGTAAGACAGTCAGTCCCAGACTCACACATTCTGTAAGACAGTCAGTCCCAGACTCACACACTCTGTAAGACAGTGAGACCCAGACTCACACACTGTGTAAGACAGTGAGACCCAGACTCACACAGTCTGTAAGACAGTGAGTCCCAGACTCACACACTCTGTAAGACAGTGAGACCCAGACTCACACATTCTGTAAGACAGTCAGTCCCAGACTCACACACTCTGTAAGACAGTGAGACCCAGACTCATACATTCTGTAAGATGGTCAGTATCAGACTCACACTCTCTGTAAGACAGTGAGACGCAGACTCAAACATTCTGTAAGATGGTCAGTACCAAACTCACAAACTCTGTAAGACAGTGAGTCCCAGACTCACACACTCTCTAAGACAGTGAGACCCAGACTCACACACTCTGTAAGACAGTGAGTTCCAGACTCACACACCCTGTAAGACAGTCAGTCCCAGACTCACACATTCGGTAAGACAGTGAGACCCAGACTCATACACTGTGTAAGACAGTGAGTCCCAGACTCACACATTCTGTAAGACTGTCCGTCCCAGACTCACACACTCTGTAAGACAGTGAGTTCCAGACTCACACACCCTGTAAGACAGTCTGTCCCAGACTCACACTTTCGGTAAGACAGTGAGACCCAGACTCACACACTCTGTAAGTCAGTGAGTCCCAGACTCACACACTCTGTAAGACTGTCCGACCCAGACTCACACTCTGTAAGACAGTGAGACCCAGACTCATACACTGTGTAAGACAGTCAGTCCCAGACTCACACATTCTGTAAGATGGTCAGTACCAGACTCACACACTCTCTAAGACAGTGAGACCCAGACTCACACACTCTGTAAGGCAGTCTGTCCCAGACTCACACACTCTGTAAGACAGACAGTCCCAGACCCACACACTCCGTAAGACAGTGAGACCAAGACTCACACACTCTGTAAGGCAGTCTGTCCCAGACTCACACATTCGGTAAGACAGTGAGACCCATACTCACACACTCTGTAAGTCAGTGAGACCCAGACTCACGCACTCTGGAAGACAGTGAGACACAGACTCACGCACTCTGGAAGACAGTGAGACACAGACTCACACACCCTGTAATACCGTCAGTCCCAGAGTCACACATTCTGTAAGACAGTGAGACCCAGACTCACACACTCTGTAAGACAGTGAGACCCAGACTCACACACTCTGTAAGACAGTGAGACACAGACTCACACACTCTTTAAGACAGTCAGTCGCAGATTCACACTGTGTAAGACAGTGAGACCCAGACTCACACATTCTGTAAGACAGTGAGACCCAGACTCACACACTCTGTAAGTCAGTGAGACCCAGACTCACGCACTCTGGAAGACAGTGAGACCCAGACTCACACATTCTGTAAGACAGTCAGTCCCAGACTCACACACTCTGTAAGACAGTGAGACCCAGTCTCACACACTCTGTAAGACAGTGAGACCCAGACTCACACACCCTGTAAGACTGTCCGTCCCAGACGCACACACTCTGTAAGACAGTAAGTCCCAGACTCACACATTCTGTAAGACAGTCAGTCCCAGACTCACACACTCTGTAAGACAGTGAGACCCATACTCACACACTCTGTAAGACTGTCCGACCCAGACTCACACTCTGTAAGACAGTGAGACCCAGACTCATACACTGTGTAAGACAGTCAGTCCCAGACTCACACATTCTGTAAGATGGTCAGTACCAGACTCACACACTCTCTAAGACAGTGAGACCCAGACTCACACACTCTGTATGGCAGTCTGTCCCAGACTCACACACTCTCTAAGACAGTGAGTCCCAGACTCACACACTCTCTAAGACAGTGAGACCCAGACTCACACACTCTGTAAGGCAGTCTGTCCCAGACTCACACACTCTCTAAGACAGTGAGACCCAGACTCACACACTCTGTAAGACAGTGAGACCCAGACTCACACACCCTGTAAGACAGTCAGTCCCAGACTCACACATTCGGTAAGACAGTGAGACCCATACTCACACACTCTGTAAGACAGTGGGACCCAGACTCACATACACTGTAAGTCAGTGAGTTCTAAACTCACACACCCTGTAATACCGTCAGTCCCAGATTCACACACTCTGTAAGACAGTCAGTCGCAGACTCACATTGTGTAAGACAGTGAGACCCAGACTCACACATTCTGTAAGACAGTCAGTCCCAGACTCACACACTCTGTAAGACAGTGAGACCCAGACTCACACACTGTGTAAGACAGTCAGCCCCAGACTCACACAGTCTGTAAGACAGTGAGACCCAGACTCACACATTCTGTAAGATGGTCAGTATCAGACTCACACTCTCTGTAAGACAGTGAGACCCAGACTCAAACATTCTGTAAGATGGTCAGTACCAAACTCACAAACTCTGTAAGACAGTGAGTCCCAGACTCACACACTCTCTAAGACAGTGAGCCCCAGACTCACACACTCTGTAAGACAGTGAGTTCCAGACTCACACACCCTGTAAGACAGTCAGTCCCAGACTCACACACTCTGTAAGACAGTGAGTTCCAGACTCACACACCCTGTAAGACAGTCAGTCCCAGACTCACACATTCGGTAAGACAGTGAGACCCAGACTCACACACTCTGTAAGTCAGTGAGTCCCAGACTCACACAATCTGTAAGACTGTCCGACCCAGACTCACACATTCTGTAAGACAGTCAGTCCCAGACTCACACATTCTGTAAGACAGTCAGTCCCAGACTCACACACTCTGTAAGACAGTGAGACCCAGACTCACACACTGTGTAAGACAGTGAGACCCAGACTCACACAGTCTGTAAGACAGTGAGTCCCAGACTCACACACTCTGTAAGACAGTGAGACCCAGACTCACACATTCTGTAAGACAGTCAGTCCCAGACTCACACACTCTGTAAGACAGTGAGACCCAGACTCATACATTCTGTAAGATGGTCAGTATCAGACTCACACTCTCTGTAAGACAGTGAGACGCAGACTCAAACATTCTGTAAGATGGTCAGTACCAAACTCACAAACTCTGTAAGACAGTGAGTCCCAGACTCACACACTCTCTAAGACAGTGAGACCCAGACTCACACACTCTGTAAGACAGTGAGTTCCAGACTCACACACCCTGTAAGACAGTCAGTCCCAGACTCACACATTCGGTAAGACAGTGAGACCCAGACTCATACACTGTGTAAGACAGTGAGTCCCAGACTCACACATTCTGTAAGACTGTCCGTCCCAGACTCACACACTCTGTAAGACAGTGAGTTCCAGACTCACACACCCTGTAAGACAGTCTGTCCCAGACTCACACTTTCGGTAAGACAGTGAGACCCAGACTCACACACTCTGTAAGTCAGTGAGTCCCAGACTCACACACTCTGTAAGACTGTCCGACCCAGACTCACACTCTGTAAGACAGTGAGACCCAGACTCATACACTGTGTAAGACAGTCAGTCCCAGACTCACACATTCTGTAAGATGGTCAGTACCAGACTCACACACTCTCTAAGACAGTGAGACCCAGACTCACACACTCTGTAAGGCAGTCTGTCCCAGACTCACACACTCTGTAAGACAGACAGTCCCAGACCCACACACTCCGTAAGACAGTGAGACCAAGACTCACACACTCTGTAAGGCAGTCTGTCCCAGACTCACACATTCGGTAAGACAGTGAGACCCATACTCACACACTCTGTAAGTCAGTGAGACCCAGACTCACGCACTCTGGAAGACAGTGAGACACAGACTCACGCACTCTGGAAGACAGTGAGACACAGACTCACACACCCTGTAATACCGTCAGTCCCAGAGTCACACATTCTGTAAGACAGTGAGACCCAGACTCACACACTCTGTAAGACAGTGAGACCCAGACTCACACACTCTGTAAGACAGTGAGACACAGACTCACACACTCTTTAAGACAGTCAGTCGCAGATTCACACTGTGTAAGACAGTGAGACCCAGACTCACACATTCTGTAAGACAGTGAGACCCAGACTCACACACTCTGTAAGTCAGTGAGACCCAGACTCACGCACTCTGGAAGACAGTGAGACCCAGACTCACACATTCTGTAAGACAGTCAGTCCCAGACTCACACACTCTGTAAGACAGTGAGACCCAGTCTCACACACTCTGTAAGACAGTGAGACCCAGACTCACACACCCTGTAAGACTGTCCGTCCCAGACGCACACACTCTGTAAGACAGTAAGTCCCAGACTCACACATTCTGTAAGACAGTCAGTCCCAGACTCACACACTCTGTAAGACAGTGAGACCCATACTCACACACTCTGTAAGACTGTCCGACCCAGACTCACACTCTGTAAGACAGTGAGACCCAGACTCATACACTGTGTAAGACAGTCAGTCCCAGACTCACACATTCTGTAAGATGGTCAGTACCAGACTCACACACTCTCTAAGACAGTGAGACCCAGACTCACACACTCTGTATGGCAGTCTGTCCCAGACTCACACACTCTCTAAGACAGTGAGTCCCAGACTCACACACTCTCTAAGACAGTGAGACCCAGACTCACACACTCTGTAAGGCAGTCTGTCCCAGACTCACACACTCTCTAAGACAGTGAGACCCAGACTCACACACTCTGTAAGACAGTGAGACCCAGACTCACGCACTCTGGAAGACAGTCAGTCCCAGACTCACACACTCTGTAAGTCAGTGAATCCCATACTCACACACTCTTTAAGACAGTCAGTCGCAGACTCACAATGTGTAAGACAGTGAGACCCAGACTCACACATTCTGAAAGACAGTCAGTCCCAGACTCACACACTCTGTAAGATAGTGAGTCCCAGACTGACACACTCTGTAAGACAGTGAGACCCATACTCACACACTCTATAAGACACTGAGACCCAGACTCACGCACTCTGGAAGACAGTGAGTCACAGACTCACACATTCTGTAAGACTGTCAGTCCCAGACTCACACACTCTGTAAGACAGTGAGACCCAGACTCACACACTCTGTAAGACAGTGAGTTCCAGACTCACACACCCTGTAAGACAGTCAGTCCCTGACTCACACATTCGGTAAGACAGTGAGACCCAGACTCACACACTCTGTAAGTCAGTGAGTCCCAGACTCACACACTCTGTAAGACTGTGAGACCCAGACTCATACACTGTGTAAGACAGTCAGTCCCAGACTCACACATTCTGTAAGATGGTCAGTACCAGACTCACACACTCTCTAAGACAGTGAGACCCAGACTCACACACTCTCTAAGGCAGTCTGTCCCTGACTCACACACTCTGTAAGACAGACAGTCCCAGACCCACACACTCCGTAAGACAGTGAGACCAAGACTCACACACTCTGTAAGGCAGTCTGTCCCAGACTCACACACTCTGTAAGACAGTGAGACCCAGACTCACACACTGTGTAAGACAGTCAGCCCCAGACTCACACAGTCTGTAAGACAGTGAGACCCAGACTCACACATTCTGTAAGATGGTCAGTACCAGACTCACACTCTCTGTAAGACAGTGAGACCCAGACTCACAGATTCTGTAAGATGATCAGTACCAAACTCACACACTCTGTAAGACAGTGAGTCCCCGACTCACACACTCTCTAAGACAGTGAGACCCAGACTCACACACTCTGTAAGACAGTCATTCCCAGACTCACACACTCTGTAAGACAGTGGGACCCAGACTCACACACACTGTAAGACAGTGAGTTCTAGACTCACACACCCTGTAATACCGTCAGTCCCAGACTCACACATTCTGTAAGACAGTGACACCCATACTCACACACTCTGTAATACAGTGAGACCCAGACTCACGCACTCTGGAATACAGTGAGACACAGACTCACACATTCTGTAAGACAGTCAGTCGCACACTCACATTGTGTAAGACAGTGAGACCCAGACTCACACATTCTGTAAGACAGTCAGTCCCAGACTCACACACTCTGTAAGACAGTGAGACCCAGACTCACACACTGTGTAAGACAGTGAGACCCAGACTCACACAGTCTGTAAGACAGTGAGTCCCAGACTCACACACTCTGTAAGACAGTGAGACCCAGACTCACACATTCTGTAAGACAGTCAGTCCCAGACTCACACACTCTGTAAGACAGTGAGACCCAGACTCACACATTCTGTAAGATGGTCAGTATCAGACTCACACTCTCTGTAAGACAGTGAGACGCAGACTCAAACATTCTGTAAGATGGTCAGTACCAAACTCACAAACTCTGTAAGACAGTGAGTCCCAGACTCACACACTCTCTAAGACAGTGAGACCCAGACTCACACACTCTGTAAGACAGTGAGTTCCAGACTCACACACCCTGTAAGACAGTCAGTCCCAGACTCACACATTCGGTAAGACAGTGAGACCCAGACTCATACACTGTGTAAGACAGTGAGTCCCAGACTCACACATTCTGTAAGACTGTCCGTCCCAGACTCACACACTCTGTAAGACAGTGAGTTCCAGACTCACACACCCTGTAAGACAGTCTGTCCCAGACTCAGACATTCGGTAAGACACTGAGACCCAGACTCACACACTCTGTAAGTCAGTGAGTCCCAGACTCACACACTCTGTAAGACTGTCCGACCCAGACTCACACTCTGTAAGACAGTGAGACCCAGACTCATACACTGTGTAAGACAGTCAGTCCCAGACTCACACATTCTGTAAGATGGTCAGTCCCAGACTCACACACTCTCTAAGACAGTGAGACCCAGACTCACACACTCTGTAAGGCAGTCTGTCCCAGACTCACACACTCTGTAAGACAGACAGTCCCAGACCCACACACTCCGTAAGACAGTGAGACCAAGACTCACACACTCTGTAAGGCAGTCTGTCCCAGACTCACACATTCGAAAGACAGTGAGACCCATACTCACACACTCTGTAAGTCAGTGAGACCCAGACTCACGCACTCTGGAAGACAGTGAGACACAGACTCACGCACTCTGGAAGACAGTGAGACACAGACTCACACACCCTGTAATACCGTCAGTCCCAGACTCACACATTCTGTAAGACAGTGAGACCCAGACTCACACACTCTGTAAGACAGTGAGACCCAGACTCACACACTCTGTAAGACAGTGAGACACAGACTCACACACTCTTTAAGACAGTCAGTCGCAGATTCACACTGTGTAAGACAGTGAGACCCAGACTCACACATTCTGTAAGACAGTGAGACCCAGACTCACACACTCTGTAAGTCAGTGAGACCCAGACTCACGCACTCTGGAAGACAGTGAGACCCAGACTCACACATTCTGTAAGACAGTCAGTCCCAGACTCACACACTCTGTAAGACAGTGAGACCCAGACTCATACACTGTGTAAGACAGTCAGTCCCAGACTCACACATTCTGTAAGATGGTCAGTACCAGACTCACACACTCTCTAAGACAGTGAGACCCAGACTCACACACTCTGTATGGCAGTCTGTCCCAGACTCACACACTCTCTAAGACAGTGAGTCCCAGACTCACACACTCTCTAAGACAGTGAGACCCAGACTCACACACTCTGTAAGGCAGTCTGTCCCAGACTCACACACTCTCTAAGACAGTGAGACCCAGACTCACACACTCTGTAAGACAGTGAGACCCAGACTCACGCACTCTGGAAGACAGTCAGTCCCAGACTCACACACTCTGTAAGTCAGTGAGTCCCAGACTCACACACTCTTTAAGACAGTCAGTCGCAGACTCACAATGTGTAAGACAGTGAGACCCAGACTCACACATTCTGAAAGACAGTCAGTCCCAGACTCACACACTCTGTAAGATAGTGAGTCCCAGACTGACACACTCTGTAAGACAGTGAGACCCATACTCACACACTCTATAAGACACTGAGACCCAGACTCACGCACTCTGGAAGACAGTGAGTCACAGACTCACACATTCTGTAAGACTGTCAGTCCCAGACTCACACACTCTGTAAGACAGTGAGACCCAGACTCACACACTCTGTAAGACAGTGAGTTCCAGACTCACACACCCTGTAAGACAGTCAGTCCCTGACTCACACATTCGGTAAGACAGTGAGACCCAGACTCACACACTCTGTAAGTCAGTGAGTCCCAGACTCACACACTCTGTAAGACTGTCCGACCCAGACTCACACTCTGTAAGACAGTGAGACCCAGACTCATACACTGTGTAAGACAGTCAGTCCCAGACTCACACATTCTGTAAGATGGTCAGTACCAGACTCACACACTCTCTAAGACAGTGAGACCCAGACTCACACACTCTCTAAGGCAGTCTGTCCCTGACTCACACACTCTGTAAGACAGACAGTCCCAGACCCACACACTCCGTAAGACAGAGAGACCAAGACTCACACACTCTGTAAGGCAGTCTGTCCCAGACTCACACACTCTGTAAGACAGTGAGACCCAGACTCACACACTGTGTAAGACAGTCAGCCCCAGACTCACACAGTCTGTAAGACAGTGAGACCCAGACTCACACATTCTGTAAGATGGTCAGTACCAGACTCCCACTCTCTGTAAGACAGTGAGACCCAGACTCACACATTCTGTAAGATGATCAGTACCAAACTCACACACTCTGTAAGACAGTGAGTCCCAGACTCACACACTCTGTAAGACAGTGAGTTCCAGACTCACACACCCTGTAAGACAGTCAGTCCCAGACTCACACATTCGGTAAGACAGTGAGACCCATACTCACACACTCTGTACGACAGTGGGACCCAGACTCACACACACTGTAAGACAGTGAGTTCTAGACTCACACACCCTGTAATACCGTCAGTCCCAGACTCACACACTCTGTAAGACAGTGAGACCCAGACTCACGCACTCTGGAAGACAGTGAGACACAGACTCACACATTCTGTAAGACAGTCAGTCGCACACTCACATTGTGTAAGACAGTGAGACCCAGACTCACACATTCTGTAAGACAGTCAGTCCCAGACTCACACACTCTGTAAGACAGTGAGACCCAGACTCACACACTGTGTAAGACAGTCAGCCCCAGACTCACACAGTCTGTAAGACAGTGAGACCCAGACTCAAACATTCTGTAAGATGGTCAGTACCAAACTCACAAACTCTGTAAGACAGTGAGTCCCAGACTCACACACTCTCTAAGACAGTGAGACCCAGACTCACACACTCTGTAAGACAGTGAGTTCCAGACTCACACACCCTGTAAGACAGTCAGTCCCAGACTCACACATTCGGTAAGACAGTGAGACCCAGACTCATACACTGTGTAAGAAAGTGAGTCCCAGACTCACACATTCTGTAAAACAGTGAGACCCAGACTCACACACTCTGGAAGACAGTGAGACACAGACTCACACACTCTTTAAGACAGTCAGTCGCAGACTCACAATGTGTAAGACAGTGAAACCCAGACTCACACATTCTGAAAGACAGTCATTCCCAGACTCACACACTCTGTAAGATAGTAAGTCCCAGACTGACACTCCCTGTAAGACAGTGAGACCCATACTCACACACTCTATAAGACACTGAGACCCAGACTCACGCACTCTGGAAGACAGTGAGTCACAGACTGACACACTCTGTAAGACAGTGAGACCCATACTCACACATTCTGTAAGACACTGAGACCCAGACTCACGCACACTGGAAGACAGTGAGTCACAGACTCACACATTCTGTAAGACTGTCAGTCCCAGACTCACACACTCTGTAAGACAGTGAGACCCAGACTCACACACTCTGTAAGACAGTGAGTTCCAGACTCACACACCCTGTAAGACAGTCAGTCCCTGACTCACACATTCGGTAAGACAGTGAGACCAGGACTCACACACTCTGAAAGTCAGTGAGTCCCAGACTCACACACTCTGTAAGACAGTGAGACCCAGAATCATACACTGTGTAAGACAGTCAGTCCCAGACTCACACATTCTGTAAGATGGTCAGTACCAGACTCACACACTCTCTAAGACAGTGAGACCCAGACTCACACACTCTGTAAGACAGTCAGTCCCAGACTCACACATTCTGTAAGATGGTCAGTACCAGACTCACACACTCTCTAAGACAGTGAGACCCAGACTCACACACTCTCTAAGGCAGTCTGTCCCAGACTCACACACTCTGTAAGACAGACAGTCCCAGACCCACACACTCCGTAAGACAGTGAGACCAAGACTCACACACTCTGTAAGGCAGTCTGTCCCAGACTCACACACTCTGTAAGACAGTGAGACCCAGACTCACACACTGTGTAAGACAGTCAGCCCCAGACTCACACAGTCTGTAAGACAGTGAGACCCAGACTCACACATTCTGTAAGATGGTCAGTACCAGACTCCCACTCTCTGTAAGACAGTGAGACCCAGACTCACACATTCTGTAAGATGATCAGTACCAAACTCACACACTCTGTAAGACAGTGAGTCCCAGACTCACACACTCTCTAAGACAGTGAGACCCAGACTCACACACTCTGTAAGACAGTGAGTTCCAGACTCACACACCCTGTAAGACAGTCAGTCCAGACTCACACATTCGGTAAGACAGTGAGACCCATACTCACACACTCTGTAAGACAGTGGGACCCAGACTCACACACACTGTAAGACAGTGAGTTCTAGACTCACACAGTCTGTAATACCGTCAGTCCCAGACTCACACATTCTGTAAGACAGTGAGACCCTTACTCACACACTCTGTAAGACAGTGAGACCCAGACTCACGCACTCTGGAAGACAGTGAGACACAGACTCACACATTCTGTAAGACAGTCAGTCGCACACTCACATTGTGTAAGACAGTGAGACCCAGACTCACACATTCTGTAAGACAGTCAGTCCCAGACTCGCCCACTCTGTAAGACAGTGAGACCCAGACTCACACACTGTGTAAGACAGTCAGCCCCAGACTCACACAGTCTGTAAGACAGTGAGACCCAGACTCAAACATTCTGTAAGATGGTCAGTACCAAACTCACAAACTCTGTAAGACAGTGAGTCCCAGACTCACACACTCTCTAAGACAGTGAGACCCAGACTCACACACTCTGTAAGACAGTGAGTTCCAGACTCACACACCCTGTAAGACAGTCAGTCCCAGACTCACACATTCGGTAAGACAGTGAGACCCAGACTCATACACTGTGTAAGACAGTGAGTCCCAGACTCACACATTCTGTAAGACAGTGAGACCCAGACTCACACACTCTGGAAGACAGTGAGACACAGACTCACACACTCTTTAAGACAGTCAGTCGCAGACTTACAATGTGTAAGACAGTGAAACCCAGACTCACACATTCTGAAAGACAGTCATTCCCAGACTCACACACTCTGTAAGATAGTGAGTCCCAGACTGACACACCCTGTAAGACAGTGAGACCCATACTCACACACTCTATAAGACACTGAGACCCAGACTCACGCACACTGGAAGACAGTGAGTCACAGACTCACACATTCTGTAAGACTGTCAGTCCCAGACTCACACACTCTGTAAGACAGTGAGACCCAGACTCACACACTCTGTAAGACAGTCAGTCCCAGACTCACACTCTCTGTAAGACAGTGAGTTCCAGACTCACACACCCTGTAAGACAGTCAGTCCCTGACTCACACATTCGGTAAGACAGTGAGACCCAGACTCACACACTCTGAAAGTCAGTGAGTCCCAGACTCACACACTCTGTAAGACAGGGAGACCCAGACTCATACACTGTGTAAGACAGTCAGTCCCAGACTCACACATTCTGTAAGATGGTCAGTACCAGACTCACACACTCTCTAAGACAGTGAGACCCAGACTCACACACTCTGTAAGGCAGTCTGTCCCAGACTCACACACTCTGTAAGACAGACAGTCCCAGACCCACACACTCCGTAAGACAGTGAGACCAAGACTCACACACTCTGTAAGGCAGTCTGTCCCAGACTCACACACTCTGTAAGACAGTGAGACCCAGACTCACACACTGTGTAAGACAGTCAGCCCCAGACTCACACAGTCTGTAAGACAGTGAGACCCAGACTCACACATTCTGTAAGATGGTCAGTACCAGACTCACACTCTCTGTAAGACAGTGAGTCCCAGACTCACACACTCTCTAAGACAGTGAGACCCAGACTCACACACTCTGTAAGACAGTGAGTTCCAGACTCACACACCCTGTAAGACAGTCAGTCCCAGACTCACACATTCGGTAAGACAGTGAGACCCATACTCACACACTCTGTAAGACAGTGGGACCCAGACTCACATACACTGTAAGACAGTGAGTTCTAGACTCACACACCCTGTAATACCGTCAGTCCCAGACTCACACATTCTGTAAGACAGTGAGACCCATACTCACACACTCTGTAAGACAGTGAGACCCAGACTCACGCACTCTTTAAGACAGTCAGTCGCAGACTCACATTGTGTAAGACAGTGAGACCCAGACTCACACATTCTGTAAGACAGTCAGTCCCAGACTCACACACTCTGTAAGACAGTGAGACCCAGACTCACACACTGTGTAAGACAGTCAGCCCCAGACTCACACAGTCTGTAAGACAGTGAGACCCAGACTCACACATTCTGTAAGATCGTCAGTATCAGACTCACACTCTCTGTAAGACAGTGAGACCCAGACTCAAACATTCTGTAAGATGGTCAGTACCAAACTCACAAACTCTGTAAGACATTGAGTCCCAGACTCACACACTCTCTAAGACAGTGAGACCCAGACTCACACACTCTGTAAGACAGTGAGTTCCAGACTCACACACCCTGTAAGACAGTCAGTCCCAGACTCACACACTCTGTAAGACAGTGAGTTCCAGACTCACACACCCTGTAAGACAGTCTGTCCCAGACTCACACATTCGGTAAGACAGTGAGACCCAGACTCACACACTCTGTAAGTCAGTGAGTCCCAGACTCACACACTCTGTAAGACTGTCCGACCCAGACTCACACTCTGTAAGACAGTCAGTCCCAGACTCACACATTCTGTAAGATGGTCAGTACCAGACTGACACACTCTCTAAGACAGTGAGACCCAGACTCACACACTCTGTAAGGCAGTCTGTCCCAGACTCACACACTCTGTAAGACAGACAGTCACAGACCCACACACTCCGTAAGACAGTGAGACCAAGACTCACACACTCTGTAAGGCAGTCTGTCCCAGACTCACACACTCTGTAAGACAGTGAGACCCAGACTCACACACTGTGTAAGACCGTCAGCCCCAGACTCACACAGTCTGTAAGACAGTGAGACCCAGACTCACACATTCTGTAAGATGGTCAGTACCAGACTCACACTCTCTGTAAGACAGTGAGACCCAGACTCACACATTCTGTAAGATGATCAGTACCAAACTCACACACTCTGTAAGATAGTGAGTCCCAGACTCACACATTCGGTAAGACAGTGAGACCCAGACTCACACACTCTGTAAGTCAGGGAGTCCCAGACTCACACACTCTGTAAGACTGCCCGACCCAGACTCTCACTCTGTAAGACAGTGAGACCCAGACTCATACACTGTGTAAGACAGTGAGTCCCAGACTCACACATTCTGTAAGACTGTCCGTCCCAGACTCACACACTCTGTAAGACAGTGAGTTCCAGACACACACACCCTGTAAGACAGTCTGTCCCAGACTCACACATTCGGTAAGACAGTGAGACCCAGACTCACACACTCTGTAAGTCAGTGAGTCCCAGACTCACACACTCTGTAAGACTGTCCGACCCAGACTCACACTCTGTAAGACAGTGAGACCCAGACTCATACACTGTGTAAGACAGTCAGTCCCAGACTCACACATTCTGTAAGATGGTCAGTACCAGTCTCACACACTCTCTAAGACAGTGAGACCCAGACTCACACACTCTCTAAGGCAGTCTGTCCCAGACTCACACACTCTGTAAGACAGACAGTCCCAGACCCACACACTCCGTAAGACAGTGAGACCCAGACTCACACACTCTGTAAGGCAGTCTGTCCCAGACTCACACACTCTGTAAGACAGACAGTCCCAGACCCACACACTCCGTAAGACAGTGAGACCAAGACTCACACACTCTGTAAGGCAATCTGTCCCAGACTCACACACTCTGTAAGACAGTGAGACCCAGACTCACACACTGTGTAAGACAGTCAGCCCCAGACTCACACAGTCTGTAAGACACTGATACCCAGACTCACACATTCTGTAAGATGGTCAGTACCAGACTCACACTCTCTGTAAGACATTGAGACCCAGACTCACACATTCTGTAAGATGATCAGTACCAAACGCACACACCCTGTAAGACAGTGAGTCCCAGACACACACACTCTCTAAGACAGTGAGACCCATACTCACACACTCTGTAAGTCAGTGAGACCCAGACTCACGCACTCTGGAAGACAGTGAGACACAGACTCACACACCCTGTAATACCGTCAGTCCCAGACTCACACATTCTGTAAGACAGTGAGACCCAGACTCACACACTCTGTAAGACAGTGAGACACAGACTCACACACTCTTTAAGACAGTCAGTCGCAGACTCACACTGTGTAAGACAGTGAGACCCAGACTCACACATTCTGTAAGACAGTGAGACCCAGACTCACACACTCTGTAAGTCAGTGAGACCGAGACTCACGCACTCTGGAAGACAGTGAGACCCAGACTCACACATTCTGTAAGACAGTCAGTCCCAGACTCACACACTCTGTAAGACAGTGAGACCCAGACTCACACACCCTGTAAGACTGTCCGTCCCAGACGCACACACTCTGTAAGACAGTCAGTCCCAGACTCACACACTCTGTAAGACAGTGAGACCCAGACTCACACACTCTGTAAGACAGTAAGTCCCAGACTCACACATTCTGTAAGACAGTCAGTCCCAGACTCACACACTCTGTAAGACAGTGAGACCCATACTCACACACTCTGTAAGACTGTCCGACGCAGACTCACACTCTGTAAGACAATGAGACCCAGACTCATACACTGTGTAAGACAGTCAGTCCCAGACTCACACATTCTGTAAGATGGTCAGTACCAGACTCACACACTCTCTAAGACAGTGAGACCCAGACTCACACACTCTGTAAGGCAGTCTGTCCCTGACTCACACACTCTGTAAGACAGTGAGACCCAGACTCACGCACTCTGGAAGACAGTGAGACCCAGACTCACACACTCTGTAAGACAGTGAGACCCAGACTCACGCACTCTGGAAGACAGTCAGTCCCAGACTCACTCACTCTGTAAGTCAGTGAGTCCCAGACTCACACACTCTTTAAGACAGTCAGTCGCAGACTCACAATGTGTAAGACAGTGAGACCCAGACTCACACATTCTGAAAGACAGTCATTCCCAGACTCACACACTCTGTAAGATAGTGAGTCCCAGACTGACACACGCTGTAAGACAGTGAGACCCATACTCACACACTCTATAAGACACTGAGACCCAGACGCACGCACTCTGGAAGACAGTGAGTCACAGACTCACACATTCTGTAAGACTGTCAGTCCCAGACTCACACACTCTGTAAGACAGTGAGACCCAGACTCACACACTCTGTAAGACAGTGAGTTCCAGACTCACACACCCTGTAAGACAGTCAGTCCCTGACTCACACATTCGGTAAGACAGTGAGACCCAGACTCACACACTCTGTAAGTCAGTGAGTCCCAGACTCACACACTCTGTAAGACTGTCCGACCCAGACTCACACTCTGTAAGACAGTGAGACCCAGACTCATACACTGTGTAAGACAGTCAGTCCCAGACTCACACATTCTGTAAGATGGTCAGTACCAGACTCACACACTCTCTAAGACAGTGAGACCCAGACTCACACACTCTCTAAAGCAGTCTGTCCCAGACTCACACACTCTGTAAGACAGACAGTCCCAGACCCACACACTCCGTAAGACAGTGAGACCAAGACTCACACACTCTGTAAGGCAGTCTGTCCCAGACTCACACACTCTGTAAGACAGTGAGACCCAGACTCACACACTGTGTAAGACAGTCAGCCCCAGACTCACACAGTCTGTAAGACAGTGAGACCCAGACTCACACATTCTGTAAGATGGTCATTACCAGACTCACACTCTCTGTAAGACAGTGAGACCCAGACTCACACATTCTGTAAGATGATCAGTACCAAACTCACACACTCTGTAAGACAGTGAGTCCCAGACTCACACACTCTCTAAGACAGTGAGACCCAGACTCACACACTCTGTAAGACAGTGAGTTCCAGTCTCACACACCCTGTAAGACAGTCAGTCCCAGACTCACACATTCTGTAAGACAGTCAGTCGCACACTCACATTGTGTAATACAGTGAGACCCAGACTAACACATTCTGTAAGACAGTCAGTCCCAGACTCACACACTCTGTAAGACAGTGAGACCCAGACTCACACACTGTGTAAGACAGTCAGCCCCAGACTCACACAGTCTGTAAGACAGTGAGACCCAGACTCACACATTCTGTAAGATGGTCAGTATCAGACTCACACTCTCTGTAAGACAGTGAGACGCAGACTCAAACATTCTGTAAGATGGTCAGTACCAAACTCACAAACTCTGTAAGACAGTGAGTCCCAGACTCACACACTCTCTAAGACAGTGAGACCCAGACTCACACACTCTGTAAGACAGTGAGTTCCAGACTCACACACCCTGTAAGACAGTCAGTCCCAGACTCACACATTCGGTAAGACAGTGAGACCGAGACTCATACACTGTGTAAGACAGTGAGTCCCAGACTCACACATTCTGTAAGACTGTCCGTCCCAGACTCACACACTCTGTAAGACAGTGAGTTCCAGACTCACAGACCCTGTAAGACAGTCTGTCCCAGACTCACACATTCGGTAAGACAGTGAGACCCAGACTCACACACTCTGTAAGTCAGTGAGTCCCAGACTCATACACTGTGTAAGACAGTCAGTCCCAGACTCACACTCTGTAAGACAGTGAGACCCAGACTCATACACTGTGTAAGACAGTCAGTCCCAGACTCACACATTCTGTAAGATGGTCAGTACCAGACTCACACACTCTCTAAGACAGTGAGACCCAGACTCACACACTCTGTAAGACAGACAGTCACAGACCCACACACTCCGTAAGACAGTGAGACCAAGACTCACACACTCTGTAAGGCAGTCTGTCCCAGACTCACACACTCTGTAAGACAGTGAGACCCAGACTCACACACTGTGTAAGACAGTCAGCCCCAGACTCACACAGTCTTTAAGACAGTGAGACGCAGACTCACACATTCTGTAAGATGGTCAGTACCAGACTCACACTCTCTGTAAGACAGTGAGACCCAGACTCACACATTCTGTAAGATGATCAGTACCAAACTCACACACTCTGTAAGATAGTGAGTCCCAGACTGACACACTCTGTAAGACAGTGAGACCCATACTCACACACTCTATAAGACACTGAGACCCAGACTCACGCACTCGGGAAGACAGTGAGTCACAGACTGACACACTCTGTAAGACAGTGAGACCCAGACTCACGCACTCTGGAAGACAGTGAGTCACAGACTCACACATTCTGTAAGACTGTCAGTCCCAGACTCACACACTCTGTAAGACAGTGAGACCCAGACTCACACACTCTGTAAGACAGTGAGTTCCAGACTCACACACCCGGTAAGACAGTCAGTCCCTGACTCACACATTCGGTAAGACAGTGAGACCCAGACTCACACACTCTGTAAGTCCGTGAGTCCCAGACTCACACACTCTGTAAGACTGTCCGACCCAGACTCACACTCTGTAAGACAGTGAGACCCAGACTCATACACTGTGTAAGACAGTCAGTCCCAGACTCACACATTCTGTAAGATGGTCAGTACCAGACTCACACACTCTCTAAGACAGTGAGACCCAGACTCACACACTCTGTAAGGCAGTCTGTCGCAGACTCACACACTCTGTAAGACAGACAGTCCCAGACCCACACACTCCGTAAGACAGTGAGACCAAGACTCAAACATTCTGTAAGATGGTCAGTACCAAACTCACAAACTCTGTAAGACAGTGAGTTCTAGACTCACACACCCTGTAATACCGTCAGTCCCAGACTCACACATTCTGTAAGACAGTGAGACCAATACTCACACACTCTGTAAGACAGTGGGACCCAGACTCACACACACTGTAAGACAGTGAGTTCCAGACTCACACACCCTGTAAGACAGTCAGTCCCAGACTCACACTCTGTAAGACAGTGAGACCCAGACTCATACACTGTGTAAGACAGTCAGTCCCAGACTCACACACACTGTAAGACAGTGAGACCCAGACTCACACACTGTGTAAGACAGTCAGCCCCAGACTCACACAGTCTGTAAGACAGTGAGACCCAGACTCACACATTCTGTAAGATGGTCAGTATCAGACTCACACTCTCTGTAAGACAGTGAGACCCAGACTCAAACATTCTGTAAGATGGTCAGTACCAAACTCACAAACTCTGTAAGACAGTGAGTCCCAGACTCACACACTCTCTAAGACAGTGAGACCCAGACTCACACACTCTGTAAGACAGTGAGTTCCAGACTCACACACCCTGTAAGACAGTCAGTCCCAGACTCACACATTCGGTAAGACAGTGAGACCCAGACTCATACACTGTGTAAGACAGTGAGTCCCAGACTCACACATTCTGTAAGTCTGTCCGTCCCAGACTCACACACTCTGTTTGACAGTGAGTTCCAGACTCACACACCCTGTAAGACAGTCTGTCCCAGACTCACACATTCGGTAAGACAGTGAGACCCAGACTCACACACTCTGTAAGTCAGTGAGTCCCAGACTCACACACTCTGTAAGACTGTCCGACCCAGACTCACACTCTGTAAGACAGTGAGACCCAGACTCATACACTGTGTAAGACAGTCAGTCCCAGACTCACACATTCTGTAAGATGGTCAGTACCAGACTCACACACTCTGTAAGGCAGTCTGTCCCAGACTCACACACTCTGTAAGACAGACAGTCACAGACCCACACACTCCGTAAGACAGTGAGACCAAGACTCACACACTCTGTAAGGCAGTCTGTCCCAGACTCACACACTCTGTAAGACAGT
Source organism: Hemitrygon akajei (assembly GCF_048418815.1). NCBI lineage: Eukaryota > Metazoa > Chordata > Chondrichthyes > Myliobatiformes > Dasyatidae > Hemitrygon > Hemitrygon akajei. Next base: position 146,912,758 of record NC_133124.1, on the reverse strand, counting down.
GAGACCCAGACTCACACACTGTGTAAGACAGTCAGTCCCAGACTCACACATTCTGTAAGACAGTGAGACCCAGACTCACACATTCTGTAAGATGGTCAGTACCAGACTCACACTCTCTGTAAGACAGTGAGACCCAGACTCACACATTCTGTAAGATGATCAGTACCAAACTCACACACTCTGTAAGATAGTGAGTCCCAGACTGACACACTCTGTAAGACAGTGAGACCCATACTCACACACTCTATAAGACACTGAGACCCAGACTCACGCACTCTGGAAGACAGTGAGTCACAGACTGACACACTCTGTAAGACAGTGAGTCACAGACTCACACATTCTGTAAGACTGTCAGTCCCAGACTCACACACTGTGTAAGACAGTGAGACCCAGACTCACACACTCTGTAAGACAGTGAGTTCCAGACTCACACACCCTGTAAGACAGTCAGTCCCTGACTCACACATTCGGTAAGACAGTGAGACCCAGACTCACACACTCTGTAAGTCAGTGAGTCCGAGACTAACACACTCTGTAAGACTGTCCGACCCAGACTCACACTCTGTAAGACAGTGAGACCCAGACTCATACACTGTGTAAGACAGTCAGTCCCACACTCACACATTCTGTAAGATGGTCAGTACCAGACTCACACACTCTCTAAGACAGTGAGACCCAGACTCACACACTCTGTAAGGCAGTCTGTCCCAGACTCACACACTCTGTAAGACAGACAGTCCCAGACCCACACACTCCGTAAGACAGTGAGACCAAGACTCACACACTCTGTAAGGCAGTCTGTCCCAGACTCACACACTCTGTAAGACAGTGAGTCACAGACTGACACACTCTGTAAGACAGTGAGTCACAGACTCACACACTGTGTAAGACAGTCAGCCCCAGACTCACACAGTCTGTAAGACAGTGAGACCCAGACTCACACATTCTGTAAGATGGTCAGTACCAGACCCACACTCTCTGTAAGACAGTGAGACCCAGACTCACACATTCTGTAAGATGATCAGTACCAAACTCACACACTCTGTAAGACAGTGAGTCCCAGACTCACACACTCTCTAAGACAGTGAGACCCAGACTCACACACTCTGTAAGACAGTGAGTTCCAGACTCACACACCCAGTAAGACAGTCAGTCCCAGACTCACACATTCGGTAAGACAGTGAGACCCATACTCACACACTCTGTAAGACAGTGGGACCCAGACTCACACACACTGTAAGACAGTGAGTTCTAGACTCACACACCCTGTAATACCGTCAGTCCCAGACTCACACATTCTGTAAGACAGTGAGACCCATACTCACACACTCTGTAAGACAGTGAGACCCAGACTCATGCACTCTGGAAGACAGTGAGACACAGACTCACACACTCTTTAAGACAGTCAGTCGCAGACTCACACATTCTGTAAGACAGTCAGTCCCAGACTCACACACTCTGTAAGACAGTGAGACCCAGACTCACACACTGTGTAAGACAGTCAGCCCCAGACTCACACAGTCTGTAAGACAGTGAGACCCAGACTCACACATTCTGTAAGATGGTCAGTATCAGACTCACACTCTCTGTAAGACAGTGAGACCCAGACTCAAACATTCTGTAAGATGGTCAGTACCAAACTCACAAACTCTGTAAGACAGTGAGTCCCAGACTCACACACTCTCTAAGACAGTGAGACCCAGACTCACACACTCTGTAAGACAGTGAGTTCCAGACTCACACACCCTGTAAGACAGTCAGTCCCAGACTCACAGATTCGGTAAGACAGTGAGACCCAGACTCATACACTGTCTAAGACAGTGAGTTCCAGACTCACACACCCTGTAAGACAGTCAGTCCCAGACTCACACATTCGGTAAGACAGTGAAACCCAGACTCACACACTCTGTAAGTCAGTGAGTCCCAGACTCACACACTCTGTAAGGCTGTCCGACCCAGACTCACACTCTGTAAGACAGTGAGACCCAGACTCATACACTGTGTAAGACAGTCAGTCCCAGACTCACACATTTTGTAAGATGGTCAGTACCAGACTCACACACTCTGTAAGGCAGTCTGTCCCAGACTCACACACTCTGTAAGACAGACAGTCACAGACCCACACACTCCGTAAGACAGTGAGACCAAGACTCACACACTCTGTAAGGCAGTCTGTCCCAGACTCACACACTCTGTAAGACAGTGAGACCCAGACTCACACACTGTGTAAGACAGTCAGCCCCAGACTCACACAGTCTGTAAGACAGTGAGACCCAGACTCACACATTCTGTAAGATGGTCAGTACCAGATTCACACTCTCTGTAAGACAGTGAGACCCAGACTCACGCACTCTGGAAGACAGTGAGTCACAGACTGACACACTCTGTAAGACAGTGAGACCCATACTCACACATTCTGTAAGACACTGAGACCCAGACTCACGCACTCTGGAAGACAGTGAGTCACAGACTCACACATTCTGTAAGACTGTCAGTCCCAGACTCACACACTCTGTAAGACAGTGAGACCCAGACTCACACACTCTGTAAGACAGTGAGTTCCAGACTCACACACCCTGTAAGACAGTCAGTCCCTGACTCACACATTCGGTAAGACAGTGAGACCCAGACTCACACACTCTGTAAGTCCGTGAGTCCCAGACTCACACACTCTGTAAGACTGTCCGACCCAGACTCACACTCTGTAAGACAGTGAGACCCAGACTCATACACTGTGTAAGACAGTCAGTCCCAGACTCACACATTCTGTAAGATGGTCAGTACCAGACTCACACACTCTCTAAGACAGTGAGACCCAGACTCACACACTCTGTAAGGCAGTCTGTCGCAGACTCACACACTCTGTAAGACAGACAGTCCCAGACCCACACACTCCGTAAGACAGTGAGACCAAGACTCACACACTCTGTAAGGCAGTCTGTCCCAGACTCACACACTCTGTAAGACAGTGAGACCCAGACTCACACACTGTGTAAGACAGTCAGCCCCAGACTCACACAGTCTGTAAGACAGTGAGACCCAGACTCACACATTCTGTAAGATGGTCAGTACGAGACTCACACTCTCTGTAAGACAGTGAGACCCAGACTCACACATTCTGTAAGATGATCAGTACCAAACTCACACACTCTGTAAGACAGTGAGTCCCAGACTCACACACTCTCTAAGACAGTGAGACCCAGACTCACACACTCTGTAAGACAGTGAGTTCCAGACTCAGACACCCTGTAAGACAGTCAGTCCCAGACTCACACATTCGGTAAGACAGTGAGACCCATACTCACACACTCTGTAAGACAGTGGGACCCAGACTCACACACACTGTAAGACAGTGAGTTCTAGACTCACACACCCTGTAATACCGTCAGTCCCAGACTCACACATTCTGTAAGACAGTGAGACCAATACTCACACACTCTGTAAGACAGTGGGACCCAGACTCACACACACTGTAAGACAGTGAGTTCCAGACTCACACACCCTGTAAGACAGTCAGTCCCAGACTCACACTCTGTAAGACAGTGAGACCCAGACTCATACACTGTGTAAGACAGTCAGTCCCAGACTCACACACACTGTAAGACAGTGAGACCCAGACTCACACACTGTGTAAGACAGTCAGCCCCAGACTCACACAGTCTGTAAGACAGTGAGACCCAGACTCACACATTCTGTAAGATGGTCAGTACCAAACTCACAAACTCTGTAAGACAGTGAGTCCCAGACTCACACACTCTCTACGACAGTGAGACCCAGACTCACACACTCTGTAAGACAGTGAGTTCCAGACTCACACACCCTGTAAGACAGTCAGTCCCAGACTCACACATTCGGTAAGACAGTGAGACCCAGACTCATACACTGTGTAAGACAGTGAGTCCCAGACTCACACATTCTGTAAGTCTGTCCATCCCAGACTCACACACTCTGTTTGACAGTGAGTTCCAGACTCACACACCCTGTAAGACAGTCTGTCCCAGACTCACACATTCGGTAAGACAGTGAGACCCAGACTCACACACTCTGTAAGTCAGTGAGTCCCAGACTCACACACTCTGTAAGACTGTCCGACCCAGACTCACACTCTGTAAGACAGTGAGACCCAGACTCATACACTGTGTAAGACAGTCAGTCCCAGACTCACACATTCTGTAAGATGGTCAGTACCAGACTCACACACTCTGTAAGGCAGTCTGTCCCAGACTCACACACTCTGTAAGACAGACAGTCACAGACCCACACACTCCGTAAGACAGTGAGACCAAGACTCACACACTCTGTAAGGCAGTCTGTCCCAGACTCACACACTCTGTAAGACAGTGAGACCCAGACTCACACACTGTGTAAGACAGTCAGTCCCATACTCACACATTCTGTAAGACAGTGAGACCCAGACTCACACATTCTGTAAGATGGTCAGTACCAGACTCACACTCTCTGTAAGACAGTGAGACCCAGACTCACACATTCTGTAAGATGATCAGTACCAAACTCACACACTCTGTAAGATAGTGAGTCCCAGACTGACACACTCTGTAAGACAGTGAGACCCATACTCACACACTCTATAAGACACTGAGACCCAGACTCACGCACTCTGGAAGACAGTGAGTCACAGACTGACACACTCTGTAAGACAGTGAGTCACAGACTCACACATTCTGTAAGACTGTCAGTCCCAGACTCACACACTGTGTAAGACAGTGAGACCCAGACTCACACACTCTGTAAGACAGTGAGTTCCAGACTCACACACCCTGTAAGACAGTCAGTCCCTGACTCACACATTCGGTAAGACAGTGAGACCCAGACTCACACACTCTGTAAGTCAGTGAGTCCGAGACTAACACTCTCTGTAAGACTGTCCGACCCAGACTCACACTCTGTAAGACAGTGAGACCCAGACTCATACACTGTGTAAGACAGTCAGTCCCACACTCACACATTCTGTAAGATGGTCAGTACCAGACTCACACACTCTCTAAGACAGTGAGACCCAGACTCACACACTCTGTAAGGCAGTCTGTCCCAGACTCACACACTCTGTAAGACAGACAGTCCCAGACCCACACACTCCGTAAGACAGTGAGACCAAGACTCACACACTCTGTAAGGCAGTCTGTCCCAGACTCACACACTCTGTAAGACAGTGAGTCACAGACTGACACACTCTGTAAGACAGTGAGTCACAGACTCACACACTGTGTAAGACAGTCAGCCCCAGACTCACACAGTCTGTAAGACAGTGAGACCCAGACTCACACATTCTGTAAGATGGTCAGTACCAGACCCACACTCTCTGTAAGACAGTGAGACCCAGACTCACACATTCTGTAAGATGATCAGTACCAAACTCACACACTCTGTAAGACAGTGAGTCCCCGACTCACACACTCTCTAAGACAGTGAGACCCAGACTCACACACTCTGTAAGACAGTGAGTTCCAGACTCACACACCCAGTAAGACAGTCAGTCCCAGACTCACACATTCGGTAAGACAGTGAGACCCATACTCACACACTCTGTAAGACAGTGGGACCCAGACTCACACACACTGTAAGACAGTGAGTTCTAGACTCACACACCCTGTAATACCGTCAGTCCCAGACTCACACATTCTGTAAGACAGTGAGACCCATACTCACACACTCTGTAAGACAGTGAGACCCAGACTCATGCACTCTGGAAGACAGTGAGACACAGACTCACACACTCTTTAAGACAGTCAGTCGCAGACTCATACATTCTGTAAGACAGTCAGTCCCAGACTCACACACTCTGTAAGACATTGAGACCCAGACTCACACACTGTGTAAGACAGTCAGCCCCAGACTCACACAGTCTGTAAGACAGTGAGACCCAGACTCACACATTCTGTAAGATGGTCAGTATCAGACTCACACTCTCTGTAAGACAGTGAGACCCAGACTCAAACATTCTGTAAGATGGTCAGTACCAAACTCACAAACTCTGTAAGACAGTGAGTCCCAGACTCACACACTCTCTAAGACAGTGAGACCCAGACTCACACACTCTGTAAGACAGTGAGTTCCAGACTCACACACCCTGTAAGACAGTCAGTCCCAGACTCACACATTCGGTAAGACAGTGAGACCCAGACTCATACACTGTCTAAGACAGTGAGTCCCAGACTCACACATTCTGTAAGACTGTCCGTCCCAGACTCACACACTCTGTAAGACAGTGAGTTCCAGACTCACACACCCTGTAAGACAGTCTGTCCCAGACTCACACATTCGGTAAGACAGTGAAACCCAGACTCACACACTCTGTAAGTCAGTGAGTCCCAGACTCACACACTCTGTAAGGCTGTCCGACCCAGACTCACACTCTGTAAGACAGTGAGACCCAGACTCATACACTGTGTAAGACAGTCAGTCCCAGACTCACACATTTTGTAAGATGGTCAGTACCAGACTCACACACTCTGTAAGGCAGTCTGTCCCAGACTCACACACTCTGTAAGACAGACAGTCACAGACCCACACACTCCGTAAGACAGTGAGACCAAGACTCACACACTCTGTAAGGCAGTCTGTCCCAGACTCACACACTCTGTAAGACAGTGAGACCCAGACTCACACACTGTGTAAGACAGTCAGCCCCAGACTCACACAGTCTGTAAGACAGTGAGACCCAGACTCACACATTCTGTAAGATGGTCAGTACCAGATTCACACTCTCTGTAAGACAGTGAGACCCAGACTCACACATTCTGTAAGATGATCAGTACCAAACTCACACACTCTGTAAGATAGTGAGTCCCAGACTGACACACTCTGTAAGACAGTGAGACCCATACTCACACACTCTATAAGACACTGAGACCCAGACTCACGCACTCTGGAAGACAGTGAGTCTCAGACTGACACACTCTGTAAGACAGTGAGTCACAGACTCACACATTCTGTAAGACTGTCAGTCCCAGACTCACACACTCTGTAAGACAGTGAGACCCAGACTCACACACTCTGTAAGACAGTGAGTTCCAGACTCACACACCCTGTAAGACAGTCAGTCCCTGACTCACACATTCGGTAAGACAGTGAGACCCAGACTCACACACTCTGTAAGTCAGTGAGTCCCAGACTCACACACTCTGTAAGACTGTCCGACCCAGACTCACACTCTGTAAGACAGTGAGACCCAGACTCATACACTGTGTAAGACAGTCAGTCCCAGACTCACACATTCTGTAAGATGGTCAGTACCAGACTCACACACTCTCTAAGACAGTGAGACCCAGACTCACACACTCTGTAAGGCAGTCTGTCCCAGACTCACACGCTCTGTAAGACAGACAGTCCCAGACCCACACACTCCATAAGACAGTGAGACCAAGACTCACACACTCTGTAAGGCAGTCTGTCCCAGACTCACACACTCTGTAAGACAGTGAGACCCAGACTCACACACTGTGTAAGACAGTCAGCCCCAGACTCACACAGTCTGTAAGACAGTGAGACCCAGACTCACACATTCTGTAAGATGGTCAGTACCAGACTCACACTCTCTGTAAGACAGTGAGACCCAGACTCACACATTCGGTAAGATGATCAGTACCAAACTCACACACTCTGTAAGACAGTGAGTCCCAGACTCACACACTCTCTAAGACAGTGAGACCCAGACTCACACACTCTGTAAGACAGTGAGTTCCAGACTAACACACCCTGTAAGACAGTCAGTCCCAGACTCACACATTCGGTAAAACAGTGAGACCCATACTCACACACTCTGTAAGACAGTGGGACCCAGACTCACACACACTGTAAGACAGTGAGTTCTAGACTCACACACCCTGTAATACCGTCAGTCCCAGACTCACACATTCTGTAAGACAGTGAGACCCATACTCACACACTCTGTAAGACAGTGAGACCCAGACTCATGCACTCTGGAAGACAGTGAGACACAGACTCACACACTCTTTAAGACAGTCAGTCGCAGACTCACATTGTGTAAGACAGTGAGACCCAGACTCACACATTCTGTAAGACAGTCAGTCCCAGACTCACACACTCTGTAAGACAGTGAGACCCAGACTCACACACTGTGTAAGACAGTCAGCCCCAGACTCACACAGTCTGTAAGACAGTGAGACCCAGACTCACACATTCTGTAAGATGGTCAGTATCAGACTCACACTCTCTGTAAGACAGTGAGACCCAGACTCAAACATTCTGTAAGATGGTCAGTACCAAACTCACAAACTCTGTAAGACAGTGAGTCCCAGACTCACGCACTCTCTAAGACAGTGAGACCCAGACTCACACACTCTGTAAGACAGTGAGTTCCAGACTCACACACCCTGTAAGACAGTCAGTCCCAGACTCACACATTCGGTAAGACAGTGAGACCCAGACTCATACACTGTGTAAGACAGTGAGTCCCAGACTCACACATTCTGTAAGACTGTCCGTCCCAGACTCACACACTCTGTAAGACAGTGAGTTCCAGACTCACACACCCTGTAAGACAGTCTGTCCCAGACTCACACATTCGGTAAGACAGTGAGACCCAGACTCACACACTCTGTAAGTCAGTGAGTCCCATTCTCACACACTCTGTAAGGCTGTCCGACCCAGACTCACACTCTGTAAGACAGTGAGACCCAGACTCATACACTGTGTAAGACAGTCAATCCCAGACTCACACATTCTGTAAGATGGTCAGTACCAGACTCACACACTCTCTAAGACAGTGAGACCCAGACTCACACACCCTGTAAGGCAGTCTGTCCCAGACTCACACACTCTGTAAGACAGACAGTCACAGACCCACACACTCCGTAAGACAGTGAGACCAAGACTCACACACTCTGTAAGACAGTGAGTTCCAGACTCACACACCCTGTAAGACAGTCAGTCCCAGACTCACACATTCGGTAAGACAGTGAGACCCATACTCACACACTCTGTAAGACAGTGGGACCCAGACTCACACACACTGTAAGACAGTGAGTTCTAGACTCACACACCCTGTAATACCGTCAGTCCCAGACTCACACATTCTGTAAGACAGTGAGACCCATACTCACACACTCTGTAAGACAGTGAGACCCAGACTCACACACTCTGGAAGACAGTGAGACACAGACTCACACATTCTGTAAGACAGTCAGTCGCACACTCACATTGTGCAAGACAGTGAGACCCAGACTCACACATTCTGTAAGACAGTCAGTCCCAGACTCACACACTCTGTAAGACAGTGAGACCCAGACTCACACACTGTGTAAGACAGTCAGCCCCAGACTCACACAGTCTGTAAGACAGTGAGACCCAGACTCACACATTCTGTAAGATGGTCAGTATCAGACTCACACTCTCTGTAAGACAGTGAGACCCAGACTCAAACATTCTGTAAGATGGTCAGTACCAAACTCACAAACTCTGTAAGACAGTGAGTCCCAGACTCACACACTCTCTAAGACAGTGAGACCCAGACTCACACACTCTGTAAGACAGTGAGTTCCAGACTCACACACCCTGTAAGACAGTCAGTCCCAGACTCACACATTCGGTAAGACAGTGAGTCCCAGACTCACACACTCTCTAAGACAGTGAGACCCAGACTCACACACTCTGTAAGACAGTGAGACCCAGACTCACACATTCTGTAAGATGATCAGTACCAAACTCACACACTCTGTAAGATAGTGAGTCCCAGACTCACGCACTCTGGAAGACAGTGAGTCACAGACTGACACACTCTGTAAGACAGTGAGACCCATACTCACACACTCTATAAGACACTGAGTCCCAGACTCACACACTCTGTAAGACAGACAGTCCCAGACCCACACACTCCGTAAGACAGTGAGACCAAGACTCACACACTCTGTAAGGCAGTCTGTCCCAGACTCTCACACTCTGTAAGACAGTGAGTCACAGACTCACACACTGTGTAAGACAGTCAGCCCCAGACTCACACAGTCTGTAAGACAGTGAGACCCAGACTCACACATTCTGTAAGATGGTCAGTACCAGACCCACACTCTCTGTAAGACAGTGAGACCCAGACTCACACATTCTGTAAGATGATCAGTACCAAACTCACACACTCTGTAAGACAGTGAGTCCCAGACTCACACACTCTCTAAGACAGTGAGACCCAGACTCACACACTCTGTAAGACAGTGAGTTCCAGACTCACACACCCAGTAAGACAGTCAGTCCCAGACTCACACATTCGGTAAGACAGTGAGACCCAGACTCACACACTCTGTAAGACAGTGGGACCCAGACTCACACACTCTGTAAGACAGTGAGTTCTAGACTCACACACCCTGTAATACCGTCAGTCCCAGACTCACACATTCTGTAAGACAGTGAGACCCATACTCACACACTCTGTAAGACAGTGAGACCCAGACTCATGCACTCTGGAAGACAGTGAGACACAGACTCACACACTCTTTAAGACAGTCAGTCGCAGACTCACACATTCTGTAAGACAGTCAGTCGCAGACTCACACACTCTGTAAGACAGTGAGACCCAGACTCACACACTGTGTAAGACAGTCAGCCCCAGACTCACACAGTCTGTAAGACAGTGAGACCCAGACTCACACATTCTGTAAGATGGTCAGTATCAGACTCACACTCTCTGTAAGACAGTGAGACCCAGACTCAAACATTCTGTAAGATGGTCAGTACCAAACTCACAAACTCTGTAAGACAGTGAGTCCCAGACTCACACACTCTCTAAGACAGTGAGACCCAGACTCACACACTCTGTAAGACAGTGAGTTCCAGACTCACACACCCTGTAAGACAGTCAGTCCCAGACTCACACATTCGGTAAGACAGTGAGACCCAGACTCATACACTGTCTAAGACAGTGAGTCCCAGACTCACACATTCTGTAAGACTGTCCGTCCCAGACTCACACACTCTGTAAGACAGTGAGTTCCAGACTCACACACCTTGTAAGACAGTCTGTCCCAGACTCACACATTCGGTAAGACAGTGAAACCCAGACTCACACACTCTGTAAGTCAGTGAGTCCCAGACTCACACACTCTGTAAGGCTGTCCGACCCAGACTCACACTCTGTAAGACAGTGAGACCCAGACTCATACACTGTGTAAGACAGTCAGTCCCAGACTCACACATTTTGTAAGATGGTCAGTACCAGACTCACACACTCTGTAAGGCAGTCTGTCCCAGACTCACACACTCTGTAAGACAGACAGTCACAGACCCACACACTCCGTAAGACAGTGAGACCAAGACTCACACACTCTGTAAGGCAGTCTGTCCCAGACTCACACACTCTGTAAGACAGTGAGACCCAGACTCACACACTGTGTAAGACAGTCAGCCCCAGACTCACACAGTCTGTAAGAAAGTGAGACCCAGACTCACACATTCTGTAAGATGGTCAGTACCAGATTCACACTCTCTGTAAGACAGTGAGACCCAGACTCACACATTCTGTAAGATGATCAGTACCAAACTCACACACTCTGTAAGATAGTGAGTCCCAGACTGACACACTCTGTAAGACAGTGAGACCCATACTCACACACTCTATAAGACACTGAGACCCAGACTCACGCACTCTGGAAGACAGTGAGTCTCAGACTGACACACTCTGTAAGACAGTGAGTCACAGACTCACACATTCTGTAAGACTGTCAGTCCCAGACTCACACACTCTGTAAGACAGTGAGACCCAGACTCACACACTCTGTAAGACAGTGAGTTCCAGACTCACACACCCTGTAAGACAGTCAGTCCCTGACTCACACATTCGGTAAGACAGTGAGACCCAGACTCACACACTCTGTAAGTCAGTGAGTCCCAGACTCACACACTCTGTAAGACTGTCCGACCCAGACTCACACTCTGTAAGACAGTGAGAGCCAGACTCATACACTGTGTAATACAGTCAGTCCCAGACTCACACATTCTGTAAGATGGTCAGTACCAGACTCACACACTCTCTAAGACAGTGAGACCCAGACTCACACACTCTGTAAGGCAGTCTGTCCCAGACTCACACGCTCTGTAAGACAGACAGTCCCAGACCCACACACTCCGTAAGACAGTGAGACCAAGACTCACACACTCTGTAAGGCAGTCTGTCCCAGACTCACACACTCTGTAAGACAGTGAGACCCAGACTCACACACTGTGTAAGACAGTCAGCCCCAGACTCACACAGTCTGTAAGACAGTGAGACCCAGACTCACACATTCTGTAAGATGGTCAGTACCAGACTCACACTCTCTGTAAGACAGTGAGACCCAGACTCACACATTCGGTAAGATGATCAGTACCAAACTCACACACTCTGTAAGACAGTGAGTCCCAGACTCACACACTCTCTAAGACAGTGAGACCCAGACTCACACACTCTGTAAGACAGTGAGTTCCAGACTAACACACCCTGTAAGACAGTCAGTCCCAGACTCACACATTCGGTAAAACAGTGAGACCCATACTCACACACTCTGTAAGACAGTGGGACCCAGACTCACACACACTGTAAGACAGTGAGTTCTAGACTCACACACCCTGTAATACCGTCAGTCCCAGACTCACACATTCTGTAAGACAGTGAGACCCATACTCACACACTCTGTAAGACAGTGAGACCCAGACTCATGCACTCTGGAAGACAGTGAGACACAGACTCACACACTCTTTAAGACAGTCAGTCGCAGACTCACATTGTGTAAGACAGTGAGACCCAGACTCACACATTCTGTAAGACAGTCAGTCCCAGACTCACACACTCTGTAAGACAGTGAGACCCAGACTCACACACTGTGTAAGACAGTCAGCCCCAGACTCACACAGTCTGTAAGACAGTGAGACCCAGACTCACACATTCTGTAAGATGGTCAGTATCAGACTCACACTCTCTGTAAGACAGTGAGACCCAGACTCAAACATTCTGTAAGATGGTCAGTACCAAACTCACAAACTCTGTAAGACAGTGAGTCCCAGACTCACGCACTCTCTAAGACAGTGAGACCCAGACTCACACACTCTGTAAGACAGTGAGTTCCAGACTCACACACCCTGTAAGACAGTCAGTCCCAGACTCACACATTCGGTAAGACAGTGAGACCCAGACTCATACACTGTGTAAGACAGTGAGTCCCAGACTCACACATTCTGTAAGACTGTCCGTCCCAGACTCACACACTCTGTAAGACAGTGAGTTCCAGACTCACACACCCTGTAAGACAGTCTGTCCCAGACTCACACATTCGGTAAGACAGTGAGACCCAGACTCACACACTCTGTAAGTCAGTGAGTCCCAGACTCACACACTCTGTAAGACTGTCCGACCCAGACTCACACTCTGTAAGACAGTGAGACCCAGACTCATACACTGTGTAAGACAGTCAGTCCCAGACTCACACATTCTGTAAGATGGTCAGTACCAGACTCACACACTCTGTAAGGCAGTCTGTCCCAGACTCACACACTCTGTAAGACAGACAGTCACAGACCCACACACTCCGTAAGACAGTGAGACCAAGACTCACACACTCTGTAAGGCAGTCTGTCGCAGACTCACACACTCTGTAAGACAGTGAGACCCAGACTCACACACTGTGTAAGACAGTCAGCCCCAGACTCACACAGTCTGTAAGACAGTGAGACCCAGACTCACACATTCTGTAAGATGGTCAGTATCAGACTCACACTCTCTGTAAGACAGTGAGACCCAGACTCAAACATTCTGTAAGATGGTCAGTACCAAACTCACAAACTCTGTAAGACAGTGAGTCCCAGACTCACACACTCTCTAAGACAGTGAGACCCAGACTCACACACTCTGTAAGACAGTGAGTTCCAGACTCACACACCCTGTAAGACAGTCAGTCCCAGACTCACACATTCGGTAAGACAGTGAGTCCCAGACTCACACACTCTCTAAGACAGTGAGACCCAGACTCACACACTCTGTAAGACAGTGAGACCCAGACTCACACATTCTGTAAGATGATCAGTACCAAACTCACACACTCTGTAAGATAGTGAGTCCCAGACTCACGCACTCTGGAAGACAGTGAGTCACAGACTGACACACTCTGTAAGACAGTGAGACCCATACTCACACACTCTATAAGACACTGAGTTCCAGACTCACACACTCTGTAAGACAGACAGTCCCAGACCCACACACTCCGTAAGACAGTGAGACCAAGACTCACACACTCTGTAAGGCAGTCTGTCCCAGACTCACACACTCTGTAAGACAGTGAGTCACAGACTCACACACTGTGTAAGACAGTCAGCCCCAGACTCACACAGTCTGTAAGACAGTGAGACCCAGACTCACACATTCTGTAAGATGGTCAGTACCAGACCCACACTCTCTGTAAGACAGTGAGACCCAGACTCACACATTCTGTAAGATGATCAGTACCAAACTCACACACTCTGTAAGACAGTGAGTCCCAGACTCACACACTCTCTAAGACAGTGAGACCCAGACTCACACACTCTGTAAGACAGTGAGTTCCAGACTCACACACCCAGTAAGACAGTCAGTCCCAGACTCACACATTCGGTAAGACAGTGAGACCCAGACTCACACACTCTGTAAGACAGTGGGACCCAGACTCACACACTCTGTAAGACAGTGAGTTCTAGACTCACACACCCTGTAATACCGTCAGTCCCAGACTCACACATTCTGTAAGACAGTGAGACCCATACTCACACACTCTGTAAGACAGTGAGACCCAGACTCATGCACTCTGGAAGACAGTGAGACACAGACTCACACACTCTTTAAGACAGTCAGTCGCAGACTCACACATTCTGTAAGACAGTCAGTCGCAGACTCACACACTCTGTAAGACAGTGAGACCCAGACTCACACACTGTGTAAGACAGTCAGCCCCAGACTCACACAGTCTGTAAGACAGTGAGACCCAGACTCACACATTCTGTAAGATGGTCAGTATCAGACTCACACTCTCTGTAAGACAGTGAGACCCAGACTCAAACATTCTGTAAGATGGTCAGTACCAAACTCACAAACTCTGTAAGACAGTGAGTCCCAGACTCACACACTCTCTAAGACAGTGAGACCCAGACTCACACACTCTGTAAGACAGTGAGTTCCAGACTCACACACCCTGTAAGACAGTCAGTCCCAGACTCACACATTCGGTAAGACAGTGAGACCCAGACTCATACACTGTCTAAGACAGTGAGTCCCAGACTCACACATTCTGTAAGACTGTCCGTCCCAGACTCACACACTCTGTAAGACAGTGAGTTCCAGACTCACACACCTTGTAAGACAGTCTGTCCCAGACTCACACATTCGGTAAGACAGTGAAACCCAGACTCACACACTCTGTAAGTCAGTGAGTCCCAGACTCACACACTCTGTAAGGCTGTCCGACCCAGACTCACACTCTGTAAGACAGTGAGACCCAGACTCATACACTGTGTAAGACAGTCAGTCCCAGACTCACACATTTTGTAAGATGGTCAGTACCAGACTCACACACTCTGTAAGGCAGTCTGTCCCAGACTCACACACTCTGTAAGACAGACAGTCACAGACCCACACACTCCGTAAGACAGTGAGACCAAGACTCACACACTCTGTAAGGCAGTCTGTCCCAGACTCACACACTCTGTAAGACAGTGAGACCCAGACTCACACACTGTGTAAGACAGTCAGCCCCAGACTCACACAGTCTGTAAGAAAGTGAGACCCAGACTCACACATTCTGTAAGATGGTCAGTACCAGATTCACACTCTCTGTAAGACAGTGAGACCCAGACTCACACATTCTGTAAGATGATCAGTACCAAACTCACACACTCTGTAAGATAGTGAGTCCCAGACTGACACACTCTGTAAGACAGTGAGACCCATACTCACACACTCTATAAGACACTGAGACCCAGACTCACGCACTCTGGAAGACAGTGAGTCTCAGACTGACACACTCTGTAAGACAGTGAGTCACAGACTCACACATTCTGTAAGACTGTCAGTCCCAGACTCACACACTCTGTAAGACAGTGAGACCCAGACTCACACACTCTGTAAGACAGTGAGTTCCAGACTCACACACCCTGTAAGACAGTCAGTCCCTGACTCACACATTCGGTAAGACAGTGAGACCCAGACTCACACACTCTGTAAGTCAGTGAGTCCCAGACTCACACACTCTGTAAGACTGTCCGACCCAGACTCACACTCTGTAAGACAGTGAGACCCAGACTCATACACTGTGTAATACAGTCAGTCCCAGACTCACACATTCTGTAAGATGGTCAGTACCAGACTCACACACTCTCTAAGACAGTGAGACCCAGACTCACACACTCTGTAAGGCAGTCTGTCCCAGACTCACACGCTCTGTAAGACAGACAGTCCCAGACCCACACACTCCGTAAGACAGTGAGACCAAGACTCACACACTCTGTAAGGCAGTCTGTCCCAGACTCACACACTCTGTAAGACAGTGAGACCCAGACTCACACACTGTGTAAGACAGTCAGCCCCAGACTCACACAGTCTGTAAGACAGTGAGACCCAGACTCACACATTCTGTAAGATGGTCAGTACCAGACTCACACTCTCTGTAAGACAGTGAGACCCAGACTCACACATTCGGTAAGATGATCAGTACCAAACTCACACACTCTGTAAGACAGTGAGTCCCAGACTCACACACTCTCTAAGACAGTGAGACCCAGACTCACACACTCTGTAAGACAGTGAGTTCCAGACTAACACACCCTGTAAGACAGTCAGTCCCAGACTCACACATTCGGTAAAACAGTGAGACCCATACTCACACACTCTGTAAGACAGTGGGACCCAGACTCACACACACTGTAAGACAGTGAGTTCTAGACTCACACACCCTGTAATACCGTCAGTCCCAGACTCACACATTCTGTAAGACAGTGAGACCCATACTCACACACTCTGTAAGACAGTGAGACCCAGACTCATGCACTCTGGAAGACAGTGAGACACAGACTCACACACTCTTTAAGACAGTCAGTCGCAGACTCACATTGTGTAAGACAGTGAGACCCAGACTCACACATTCTGTAAGACAGTCAGTCCCAGACTCACACACTCTGTAAGACAGTGAGACCCAGACTCACACACTGTGTAAGACAGTCAGCCCCAGACTCACACAGTCTGTAAGACAGTGAGACCCAGACTCACACATTCTGTAAGATGGTCAGTATCAGACTCACACTCTCTGTAAGACAGTGAGACCCAGACTCAAACATTCTGTAAGATGGTCAGTACCAAACTCACAAACTCTGTAAGACAGTGAGTCCCAGACTCACGCACTCTCTAAGACAGTGAGACCCAGACTCACACACTCTGTAAGACAGTGAGTTCCAGACTCACACACCCTGTAAGACAGTCAGTCCCAGACTCACACATTCGGTAAGACAGTGAGACCCAGACTCATACACTGTGTAAGACAGTGAGTCCCAGACTCACACATTCTGTAAGACTGTCCGTCCCAGACTCACACACTCTGTAAGACAGTGAGTTCCAGACTCACACACCCTGTAAGACAGTCTGTCCCAGACTCACACATTCGGTAAGACAGTGAGACCCAGACTCACACACTCTGTAAGTCAGTGAGTCCCAGACTCACACACTCTGTAAGACTGTCCGACCCAGACTCACACTCTGTAAGACAGTGAGACCCAGACTCATACACTGTGTAAGACAGTCAGTCCCAGACTCACACATTCTGTAAGATGGTCAGTACCAGACTCACACACTCTGTAAGGCAGTCTGTCCCAGACTCACACACTCTGTAAGACAGACAGTCACAGACCCACACACTCCGTAAGACAGTGAGACCAAGACTCACACACTCTGTAAGGCAGTCTGTCCCAGACTCACACACTCTGTAAGACAGTGAGACCCAGACTCACACACTGTGTAAGACAGTCAGTCCCAGACTCACACATTCTGTAAGACAGTGAGACCCAGACTCACACATTCTGTAAGATGGTCAGTACCAGACTCACACTCTCTGTAAGACAGTGAGACCCAGACTCACACATTCTGTAAGATGATCAGTACCAAACTCACACACTCTGTAAGATAGTGAGTCCCAGACTGACACACTCTGTAAGACAGTGAGACCCATACTCACACACTCTATAAGACACTGAGACCCAGACTCACGCACTCTGGAAGACAGTGAGTCACAGACTGACACACTCTGTAAGACAGTGAGTCACAGACTCACACATTCTGTAAGACTGTCAGTCCCAGACTCACACACTGTGTAAGACAGTGAGACCCAGACTCACACACTCTGTAAGACAGTGAGTTCCAGACTCACACACCCTGTAAGACAGTCAGTCCCTGACTCACACATTCGGTAAGACAGTGAGACCCAGACTCACACACTCTGTAAGTCAGTGAGTCCGAGACTAAAACTCTCTGTAAGACTGTCCGACCCAGACTCACACTCTGTAAGACAGTGAGACCCAGACTCATACACTGTGTAAGACAGTCAGTCCCACACTCACACATTCTGTAAGATGGTCAGTACCAGACTCACACACTCTCTAAGACAGTGAGACCCAGACTCACACACTCTGTAAGGCAGTCTGTCCCAGACTCACACACTCTGTAAGACAGACAGTCCCAGACCCACACACTCCGTAAGACAGTGAGACCAAGACTCACACACTCTGTAAGGCAGTCTGTCCCAGACTCACACACTCTGTAAGACAGTGAGTCACAGACTGACACACTCTGTAAGACAGTGAGACCCAGACTCACACATTCTGTAAGATGGTCAGTACCAGACCCACACTCTCTGTAAGACAGTGAGACCCAGACTCACACATTCTGTAAGATGATCAGTACCAAACTCACACACTCTGTAAGACAGTGAGTCCCCGACTCACACACTCTCTAAGACAGTGAGACCCAGACTCACACACTCTGTAAGACAGTGAGTTCCAGACTCACACACCCAGTAAGACAGTCAGTCCCAGACTCACACATTCGGTAAGACAGTGAGACCCATACTCACACACTCTGTAAGACAGTGGGACCCAGACTCACACACACTGTAAGACAGTGAGTTCTAGACTCACACACCCTGTAATACCGTCAGTCCCAGACTCACACATTCTGTAAGACAGTGAGACCCATACTCACACACTCTGTAAGACAGTGAGACCCAGACTCATGCACTCTGGAAGACAGTGAGACACAGACTCACACACTCTTTAAGACAGTCAGTCGCAGACTCACACATTCTGTAAGACAGTCAGTCCCAGACTCACACACTCTGTAAGACAGTGAGACCCAGACTCACACACTGTGTAAGACAGTCAGCCCCAGACTCACACAGTCTGTAAGACAGTGAGACCCAGACTCACACATTCTGTAAGATGGTCAGTATCAGACTCACACTCTCTGTAAGACAGTGAGACCCAGACTCAAACATTCTGTAAGATGGTCAGTACCAAACTCACAAACTCTGTAAGACAGTGAGTCCCAGACTCACACACTCTCTAAGACAGTGAGACCCAGACTCACACACTCTGTAAGACAGTGAGTTCCAGACTCACACACCCTGTAAGACAGTCAGTCCCAGACTCACACATTCGGTAAGACAGTGAGACCCAGACTCATACACTGTCTAAGACAGTGAGTCCCAGACTCACACATTCTGTAAGACTGTCCGTCCCAGACTCACACACTCTGTAAGACAGTGAGTTCCAGACTCACACACCCTGTAAGACAGTCTGTCCCAGACTCACACATTCGGTAAGACAGTGAAACCCAGACTCACACACTCTGTAAGTCAGTGAGTCCCAGACTCACACACTCTGTAAGGCTGTCCGACCCAGACTCACACTCTGTAAGACAGTGAGACCCAGACTCACACACTCTGTAAGACAGACAGTCACAGACCCACACACTCCGTAAGACAGTGAGACCAAGACTCACACACTCTGTAAGGCAGTCTGTCCCAGACTCACACACTCTGTAAGACAGTGAGACCCAGACTCACACACTGTGTAAGACAGTCAGCCCCAGACTCACACAGTCTGTAAGACAATGAGACCCAGACTCACACATTCTGTAAGATGGTCAGTACCAGATTCACACTCTCTGTAAGACAGTGAGACCCAGACTCACACATTCTGTAAGATGATCAGTACCAAACTCACACACTCTGTAAGATAGTGAGTCCCAGACTGACACACTCTGTAAGACAGTGAGACCCATACTCACACACTCTATAAGACACTGAGACCCAGACTCACGCACTCTGGAAGACAGTGAGTCTCAGACTGACACACTCTGTAAGACAGTGAGTCACAGACTCACACATTCTGTAAGACTGTCAGTCCCAGACTCACACACTCTGTAAGACAGTGAGACCCAGACTCACACACTCTGTAAGACAGTGAGTTCCAGACTCACACACCCTGTAAGACAGTCAGTCCCTGACTCACACATTCGGTAAGACAGTGAGACCCAGACTCACACACTCTGTAAGTCAGTGAGTCCCAGACTCACACACTCTGTAAGACTGTCCGACCCAGACTCACACTCTGTAAGACAGTGAGACCCAGACTCATACACTGTGTAAGACAGTCAGTCCCAGACTCACACATTCTGTAAGATGGTCAGTACCAGACTCACACACTCTCTAAGACAGTGAGACCCAGACTCACACACTCTGTAAGGCAGTCTGTCCCAGACTCACACGCTCTGTAAGACAGACAGTCCCAGACCCACACACTCCATAAGACAGTGAGACCAAGACTCACACACTCTGTAAGGCAGTCTGTCCCAGACTCACACACTCTGTAAGACAGTGAGACCCAGACTCACACACTGTGTAAGACAGTCAGCCCCAGACTCACACAGTCTGTAAGACAGTGAGACCCAGACTCACACATTCTGTAAGATGGTCAGTACCAGACTCACACTCTCTGTAAGACAGTGAGACCCAGACTCACACATTCGGTAAGATGATCAGTACCAAACTCACACACTCTGTAAGACAGTGAGTCCCAGACTCACACACTCTCTAAGACAGTGAGACCCAGACTCACACACTCTGTAAGACAGTGAGTTCCAGACTAACACACCCTGTAAGACAGTCAGTCCCAGACTCACACATTCGGTAAAACAGTGAGACCCATACTCACACACTCTGTAAGACAGTGGGACCCAGACTCACACACACTGTAAGACAGTGAGTTCTAGACTCACACACCCTGTAATACCGTCAGTCCCAGACTCACACATTCTGTAAGACAGTGAGACCCATACTCACACACTCTGTAAGACAGTGAGACCCAGACTCATGCACTCTGGAAGACAGTGAGACACAGACTCACACACTCTTTAAGACAGTCAGTCGCAGACTCACATTGTGTAAGACAGTGAGACCCAGACTCACACATTCTGTAAGACAGTCAGTCCCAGACTCACACACTCTGTAAGACAGTGAGACCCAGACTCACACACTGTGTAAGACAGTCAGCCCCAGACTCACACAGTCTGTAAGACAGTGAGACCCAGACTCACACATTCTGTAAGATGGTCAGTATCAGACTCACACTCTCTGTAAGACAGTGAGACCCAGACTCAAACATTCTGTAAGATGGTCAGTACCAAACTCACAAACTCTGTAAGACAGTGAGTCCCAGACTCACGCACTCTCTAAGACAGTGAGACCCAGACTCACACACTCTGTAAGACAGTGAGTTCCAGACTCACACACCCTGTAAGACAGTCAGTCCCAGACTCACACATTCGGTAAGACAGTGAGACCCAGACTCATACACTGTGTAAGACAGTGAGTCCCAGACTCACACATTCTGTAAGACTGTCCGTCCCAGACTCACACACTCTGTAAGACAGTGAGTTCCAGACTCACACACCCTGTAAGACAGTCTGTCCCAGACTCACACATTCGGTAAGACAGTGAGACCCAGACTCACACACTCTGTAAGTCAGTGAGTCCCATTCTCACACACTCTGTAAGGCTGTCCGACCCAGACTCACACTCTGTAAGACAGTGAGACCCAGACTCATACACTGTGTAAGACAGTCAATCCCAGACTCACACATTCTGTAAGATGGTCAGTACCAGACTCACACACTCTCTAAGACAGTGAGACCCAGACTCACACACCCTGTAAGGCAGTCTGTCCCAGACTCACACACTCTGTAAGACAGACAGTCACAGACCCACACACTCCGTAAGACAGTGAGACCCAGACTCACGCACTCTGGAAGACAGTGAGTCTCAGACTGACACACTCTGTAAGACAGTGAGTCACAGACTCACACATTCTGTAAGACTGTCAGTCCCAGACTCACACACTCTGTAAGACAGTGAGACCCAGACTCACACACTCTGTAAGACAGTGAGTTCCAGACTCACACACCCTGTAAGACAGTCAGTCCCTGACTCACACATTCGGTAAGACAGTGAGACCCAGACTCACACACTCTGTAAGTCAGTGAGTCCCAGACTCACACACTCTGTAAGACTGTCCGACCCAGACTCACACTCTGTAAGACAGTGAGACCCAGACTCATACACTGTGTAATACAGTCAGTCCCAGACTCACACATTCTGTAAGATGGTCAGTACCAGACTCACACACTCTCTAAGACAGTGAGACCCAGACTCACACACTCTGTAAGGCAGTCTGTCCCAGACTCACACGCTCTGTAAGACAGACAGTCCCAGACCCACACACTCCGTAAGACAGTGAGACCAAGACTCACACACTCTGTAAGGCAGTCTGTCCCAGACTCACACACTCTGTAAGACAGTGAGACCCAGACTCACACACTGTGTAAGACAGTCAGCCCCAGACTCACACAGTCTGTAAGACAGTGAGACCCAGACTCACACATTCTGTAAGATGGTCAGTACCAGACTCACACTCTCTGTAAGACAGTGAGACCCAGACTCACACATTCGGTAAGATGATCAGTACCAAACTCACACACTCTGTAAGACAGTGAGTCCCAGACTCACACACTCTCTAAGACAGTGAGACCCAGACTCACACACTCTGTAAGACAGTGAGTTCCAGACTAACACACCCTGTAAGACAGTCAGTCCCAGACTCACACATTCGGTAAAACAGTGAGACCCATACTCACACACTCTGTAAGACAGTGGGACCCAGACTCACACACACTGTAAGACAGTGAGTTCTAGACTCACACACCCTGTAATACCGTCAGTCCCAGACTCACACATTCTGTAAGACAGTGAGACCCATACTCACACACTCTGTAAGACAGTGAGACCCAGACTCATGCACTCTGGAAGACAGTGAGACACAGACTCACACACTCTTTAAGACAGTCAGTCGCAGACTCACATTGTGTAAGACAGTGAGACCCAGACTCACACATTCTGTAAGACAGTCAGTCCCAGACTCACACACTCTGTAAGACAGTGAGACCCAGACTCACACACTGTGTAAGACAGTCAGCCCCAGACTCACACAGTCTGTAAGACAGTGAGACCCAGACTCACACATTCTGTAAGATGGTCAGTATCAGACTCACACTCTCTGTAAGACAGTGAGACCCAGACTCAAACATTCTGTAAGATGGTCAGTACCAAACTCACAAACTCTGTAAGACAGTGAGTCCCAGACTCACGCACTCTCTAAGACAGTGAGACCCAGACTCACACACTCTGTAAGACAGTGAGTTCCAGACTCACAAACCCTGTAAGACAGTCAGTCCCAGACTCACACATTCGGTAAGACAGTGAGACCCAGACTCACACACCCTGTAAGACAGTCAGTCCCTGACTAACACATTCGGTAAGACAGTGAGACCCAGACTCACACACTCTGTAAGACAGTCAGTCCCTGACTCACACATTCGGTAAGACAGTGAGACCCAGACTCACACACTCTGTAAGTCAGTGAGTCCCAGACTCACACACTCTGTAAGACTGTCCGACCCAGACTCACACTCTGTAAGACAGTGAGACCCAGACTCATACACTGTGTAAGACAGTCAGTCCCAGACTCACACATTCTGTAAGATGGTCAGTACCAGACTCACACACTCTCTAAGACAGTGAGACCCAGACTCACACACTCTGAAAGGCAGTCTGTCCCAGACTCACACACTCTGTAAGACAGACAGTCCCAGACCCACACACTCCGTAAGACAGTGAGACCAAGACTCACACACTCTGTAAGGCAGTCTGTCCCAGACTCACACACTCTGTAAGACAGTGAGACCCAGACTCACACACTGTGTAAGACAGTCAGCCCCAGACTCACACAGTCTGTAAGACAGTGAGACCCAGACTCACACATTCTGTAAGATGGTCAGTACCAGACTCACACTCTCTGTAAGACAGTGAGACCCAGACTCACACATTCTGTAAGATGGTCAGTACCAAACTCACAAACTCTGTAAGACATTGAGTCCCAGACTCACACACTCTCTGAGACAGTGAGACCCAGACTCACACACTCTGTAAGACAGTGAGTTCCAGACTCACACACCCTGTAAGACAGTCAGTCCCAGACTCACACATTCGGTAAGACAGTGAGTCCCAGACTCACACACTCTCTAAGACAGTGAGACCCAGACTCACACACTCTGTAAGACAGTGAGACCCAGACTCACACATTCTGTAAGATGATCAGTACCAAACTCACACACTCTGTAAGATAGTGAGTCCCAGACTCACGCACTCTGGAAGACAGTGAGTCACAGACTGACACACTCTGTAAGACAGTGAGACCCATACTCACACACTCTATAAGACACTGAGTCCCAGACTCACGCACTCTGGAAGACAGTGAGTCACAGACTGACACACTCTGTAAGACAGTGAGTCACAGACTCACACATTCTGTAAGACTGTCAGTCCCAGACTCACACACTCTGTAAGACAGTGAGACCCAGACTCACACATTCTGTAAGACACTGAGTTCCAGACTCACACACCCTGTAAGACAGTCAGTCCCTGACTCACACATTCGGTAAGACAGTGAGACCCAGACTCACACACTCTGTAAGTCAGTGAGTCCCAGACTCACACACTCTGTAAGACTGTCCGACCCAGACTCACACTCTGTAAGACAGTGAGACCCAGACTCATACACTGTGTAAGACAGTCAGTCCCAGACTCACACATTCTGTAAGATGGTCAGTACCAGACTCACACACTCTCTAAGACAGTGAGACCCAGACTCACACACTCTGAAAGGCAGTCTGTCCCAGACTCACACACTCTGTAAGACAGACAGTCCCAGACCCACACACTCCGTAAGACAGTGAGACCAAGACTCACACACTCTGTAAGGCAGTCTGTCCCAGACTCACACACTCTGTAAGACAGTGAGACCCAGACTCACACACTGTGTAAGACAGTCAGCCCCAGACTCACACAGTCTGTAAGACAGTGAGACCCAGACTCACACATTCTGTAAGATGGTCAGTACCAGACTCACACTCTCTGTAAGACAGTGAGACCCAGACTCACACATTCTGTAAGATGGTCAGTACCAAACTCACACACTCTGTAAGACAGTGAGTCCCAGACTCACACACTCTCTAAGACAGTGAGACCCAGACTCACACACTCTGTAAGACAGTGAGTTCCAGACTCACACACCCTGTAAGACAGTCAGTCCCAGACTCACACATTCGGTAAGACAGTGAGACCCATACTCACACACTCTGTAAGACAGTGGGACCCAGACTCACACACACTGTAAGACAGTGAGTTCTAGACTCACACACCCTGTAATACCGTCAGTCCCAGACTCACACATTCTGTAAGACAGTGAGACCCATACTCACACACTCTGTAAGACAGTGAGACCCAGACTCATGCACTCTGGAAGACAGTGAGACACAGACTCACACACTCTTTAAGACAGTCAGTCGCAGACTCACATTGTGTAAGACAGTGAGACCCAGACTCACACATTCTGTAAGACAGTCAGTCCCAGACTCACACACTCTGTAAGACAGTGAGACCCAGACTCACACACTGTGTAAGACAGTCAGCCCCAGACTCACACAGTCTGTAAGACAGTGAGACCCAGACTCACACACTGTGTAAGACTGTCCGTCCCAGACTCACACACTCTGTAAGACAGTGAGTTCCAGACTCACACACCCTGTAAGACAGTCTGTCCCAGACTCACACATTCGGTAAGACAGTGAGACCCAGACTCACACACTCTGTAAGGCTGTCCGACCCAGACTCACACTCTGTAAGACAGTGAGACCCAGACTCATACACTGTGTAAGACAGTCTGTCCCAGACTCACACATTCTGTAAGATGGTCAGTACCAGACTCACACACTCTCTAAGACAGTGAGACCCAGACTCACACACCCTGTAAGGCAGTCTGTCCCAGACTCACACACTCTGTAAGACACTGAGACCCAAACTCACACACTGTGTAAGACAGTCAGCCCCAGACTCACACAGTCTGTAAGACAGTGAGACCCAGACTCACACATTCTGTAAGATGATCAGTACCAAACTCACACACTCTGTAAGACAGTGAGTCCCAGACTCACACACACTCTAAGACAGTGAGACCCAGACTCACACATTCTGTAAGACAGTGTGTTCCAGACTCACACACCCTGTAAGACAGTCAGTCCCAGACTCACACATTCGGTAAGACAGTGAGTCCCAGACTCACACACTCTCTAAGACAGTGAGACCCAGACTCACACACTCTGTAAGACAGTGAGTTCCAGACTCACACACCCTGTAAGACAGTCAGTCCCAGACTCACACATTCTGTATGACAGTGAGACCCAGACTCAGGCCCTCTGGAAGACAGTGAGACACAGACTCACACACTCTTTAAGACAGTCAGTCGCAGACTCACATTGTGTAAGACAGTGAGACCCAGACTCACACATTCTATAAGACAGTGAGACCCAGACTCACACACTCTGTAAGTCAGTGAGACCCAGACTCACGCACTCTGGAAGACAGTGAGACACAGACTCACACTCTCTTTAAGACAGTCAGTCGCAGACTCACAATGTGTAAGGCAGTGAGACCCAGACTCCCACATTCTGTAAGACAGTCAGTCCCAGACTCACACACTCTGTAAGACAGTGAGACCCAGACTCACACACCCTGTAAGACAGTCAGTCCCTGACTCACACATTCGGTAAGACAGTGAGACCCAGACTCACACACTCTGTAAGTCAGTGAGTCCGAGACTAACACACTCTGTAAGACTGTCCGACCCAGACTCACACTCTGTAAGACAGTGAGACCCAGACTCATACACTGTGTAAGACAGTCAGTCCCACACTCACACATTCGGTAAGACAGTGAGACCCATACTCACACACTCTGTAAGACAGTGGGACCCAGACTCACACACACTGTAAGACAGTGAGTTCTAGACTCACACACCCTGTAATACCGTCAGTCCCAGACTCACACATTCTGTAAGACAGTGAGACCCATACTCACACACTCTGTAAGACAGTGAGACCCAGACTCATGCACTCTGGAAGACAGTGAGACACAGACTCACACACTCTTTAAGACAGTCAGTCGCAGACTCACACATTCTGTAAGACAGTCAGTCCCAGACTCACACACTCTGTAAGACAGTGAGACCCAGACTCACACACTGTGTAAGACAGTCAGCCCCAGACTCACACAGTCTGTAAGACAGTGAGACCCAGACTCACACATTCTGTAAGATGGTCAGTATCAGACTCACACTCTCTGTAAGACAGTGAGACCCAGACTCAAACATTCTGTAAGATGGTCAGTACCAAACTCACAAACTCTGTAAGACAGTGAGTCCCAGACTCACACACTCTCTAAGACAGTGAGACCCAGACTCACACACTCTGTAAGACAGTGAGTTCCAGACTCACACACCCTGTAAGACAGTCAGTCCCAGACTCACACATTCGGTAAGACAGTGAGACCCAGACTCATACACTGTCTAAGACAGTGAGTCCCAGACTCACACATTCTGTAAGACTGTCCGTCCCAGACTCACACACTCTGTAAGACAGTGAGTTCCAGACTCACACACCCTGTAAGACAGTCTGTCCCAGACTCACACATTCGGTAAGACAGTGAAACCCAGACTCACACACTCTGTAAGTCAGTGAGTCCCAGACTCACACACTCTGTAAGGCTGTCCGACCCAGACTCACACTCTGTAAGACAGTGAGACCCAGACTCACACACTCTGTAAGACAGACAGTCACAGACCCACACACTCCGTAAGACAGTGAGACCAAGACTCACACACTCTGTAAGGCAGTCTGTCCCAGACTCACACACTGTGTAAGACAGTCAGCCCCAGACTCACACAGTCTGTAAGACAATGAGACCCAGACTCACACATTCTGTAAGATGGTCAGTACCAGATTCACACTCTCTGTAAGACAGTGAGACCCAGACTCACACATTCTGTAAGATGATCAGTACCAAACTCACACACTCTGTAAGATAGTGAGTCCCAGACTGACACACTCTGTAAGACAGTGAGACCCATACTCACACACTCTATAAGACACTGAGACCCAGACTCACGCACTCTGGAAGACAGTGAGTCTCAGACTGACACACTCTGTAAGACAGTGAGTCACAGACTCACACATTCTGTAAGACTGTCAGTCCCAGACTCACACACTCTGTAAGACAGTGAGACCCAGACTCACACACTCTGTAAGACAGTGAGTTCCAGACTCACACACCCTGTAAGACAGTCAGTCCCTGACTCACACATTCGGTAAGACAGTGAGACCCAGACTCACACACTCTGTAAGTCAGTGAGTCCCAGACTCACACACTCTGTAAGACTGTCCGACCCAGACTCACACTCTGTAAGACAGTGAGACCCAGACTCATACACTGTGTAAGACAGTCAGTCCCAGACTCACACATTCTGTAAGATGGTCAGTACCAGACTCACACACTCTCTAAGACAGTGAGACCCAGACTCACACACTCTGTAAGGCAGTCTGTCCCAGACTCACACGCTCTGTAAGACAGACAGTCCCAGACCCACACACTCCATAAGACAGTGAGACCAAGACTCACACACTCTGTAAGGCAGTCTGTCCCAGACTCACACACTCTGTAAGACAGTGAGACCCAGACTCACACACTGTGTAAGACAGTCAGCCCCAGACTCACACAGTCTGTAAGACAGTGAGACCCAGACTCACACATTCTGTAAGATGGTCAGTACCAGACTCACACTCTCTGTAAGACAGTGAGACCCAGACTCACACATTCGGTAAGATGATCAGTACCAAACTCACACACTCTGTAAGACAGTGAGTCCCAGACTCACACACTCTCTAAGACAGTGAGACCCAGACTCACACACTCTGTAAGACAGTGAGTTCCAGACTAACACACCCTGTAAGACAGTCAGTCCCAGACTCACACATTCGGTAAAACAGTGAGACCCATACTCACACACTCTGTAAGACAGTGGGACCCAGACTCACACACACTGTAAGACAGTGAGTTCTAGACTCACACACCCTGTAATACCGTCAGTCCCAGACTCACACATTCTGTAAGACAGTGAGACCCATACTCACACACTCTGTAAGACAGTGAGACCCAGACTCATGCACTCTGGAAGACAGTGAGACACAGACTCACACACTCTTTAAGACAGTCAGTCGCAGACTCACATTGTGTAAGACAGTGAGACCCAGACTCACACATTCTGTAAGACAGTCAGTCCCAGACTCACACACTCTGTAAGACAGTGAGACCCAGACTCACACACTGTGTAAGACAGTCAGCCCCAGACTCACACAGTCTGTAAGACAGTGAGACCCAGACTCACACATTCTGTAAGATGGTCAGTATCAGACTCACACTCTCTGTAAGACAGTGAGACCCAGACTCAAACATTCTGTAAGATGGTCAGTACCAAACTCACAAACTCTGTAAGACAGTGAGTCCCAGACTCACGCACTCTCTAAGACAGTGAGACCCAGACTCACACACTCTGTAAGACAGTGAGTTCCAGACTCACACACCCTGTAAGACAGTCAGTCCCAGACTCACACATTCGGTAAGACAGTGAGACCCAGACTCATACACTGTGTAAGACAGTGAGTCCCAGACTCACACATTCTGTAAGACTGTCCGTCCCAGACTCACACACTCTGTAAGACAGTGAGTTCCAGACTCACACACCCTGTAAGACAGTCTGTCCCAGACTCACACATTCGGTAAGACAGTGAGACCCAGACTCACACACTCTGTAAGTCAGTGAGTCCCATTCTCACACACTCTGTAAGGCTGTCCGACCCAGACTCACACTCTGTAAGACAGTGAGACCCAGACTCATACACTGTGTAAGACAGTCAATCCCAGACTCACACATTCTGTAAGATGGTCAGTACCAGACTCACACACTCTCTAAGACAGTGAGACCCAGACTCACACACCCTGTAAGGCAGTCTGTCCCAGACTCACACACTCTGTAAGACAGACAGTCACAGACCCACACACTCCGTAAGACAGTGAGACCAAGACTCACACACTCTGTAAGACAGTGAGTTCCAGACTCACACACCCTGTAAGACAGTCAGTCCCAGACTCACACATTCGGTAAGACAGTGAGACCCATACTCACACACTCTGTAAGACAGTGGGACCCAGACTCACACACACTGTAAGACAGTGAGTTCTAGACTCACACACCCTGTAATACCGTCAGTCCCAGACTCACACATTCTGTAAGACAGTGAGACCCATACTCACACACTCTGTAAGACAGTGAGACCCAGACTCACACACTCTGGAAGACAGTGAGACACAGACTCACACATTCTGTAAGACAGTCAGTCGCACACTCACATTGTGCAAGACAGTGAGACCCAGACTCACACATTCTGTAAGACAGTCAGTCCCAGACTCACACACTCTGTAAGACAGTGAGACCCAGACTCACACACTGTGTAAGACAGTCAGCCCCAGACTCACACAGTCTGTAAGACAGTGAGACCCAGACACACACATTCTGTAAGATGGTCAGTATCAGACTCACACTCTCTGTAAGACAGTGAGACCCAGACTCAAACATTCTGTAAGATGGTCAGTACCAAACTCACAAACTCTGTAAGACAGTGAGTCCCAGACTCACACACTCTCTAAGACAGTGAGACCCAGACTCACACACTCTGTAAGACAGTGAGTTCCAGACTCACACACCCTGTAAGACAGTCAGTCCCAGACTCACACATTCGGTAAGACAGTGAGTCCCAGACTCACACACTCTCTAAGACAGGGAGACCCAGACTCACACACTCTGTAAGACAGTGAGACCCAGACTCACACATTCTGTAAGATGATCAGTACCAAACTCACACACTCTGTAAGATAGTGAGTCCCAGACTCACGCACTCTGGAAGACAGTGAGTCACAGACTGACACACTCTGTAAGACAGTGAGACCCATACTCACACACTCTATAAGACACTGAGTCCCAGACTCACACACTCTGTAAGACAGAGAGTCCCAGACCCACACACTCCGTAAGACAGTGAGACCAAGACTCACACACTCTGTAAGGCAGTCTGTCCCAGACTCACACACTCTGTAAGACAGTGAGTCACAGACTCACACACTGTGTAAGACAGTCAGCCCCAGACTCACACAGTCTGTAAGACAGTGAGACCCAGACTCACACATTCTGTAAGATGGTCAGTACCAGACCCACACTCTCTGTAAGACAGTGAGACCCAGACTCACACATTCTGTAAGATGATCAGTACCAAACTCACACACTCTGTAAGACAGTGAGTCCCAGACTCACACACTCTCTAAGACAGTGAGACCCAGACTCACACACTCTGTAAGACAGTGAGTTCCAGACTCACACACCCAGTAAGACAGTCAGTCCCAGACTCACACATTCGGTAAGACAGTGAGACCCAGACTCACACACTCTGTAAGACAGTGGGACCCAGACTCACACACTCTGTAAGACAGTGAGTTCTAGACTCACACACCCTGTAATACCGTCAGTCCCAGACTCACACATTCTGTAAGACAGTGAGACCCATACTCACACACTCTGTAAGACAGTGAGACCCAGACTCATGCACTCTGGAAGACAGTGAGACACAGACTCACACACTCTTTAAGACAGTCAGTCGCAGACTCACACATTCTGTAAGACAGTCAGTCGCAGACTCACACACTCTGTAAGACAGTGAGACCCAGACTCACACACTGTGTAAGACAGTCAGCCCCAGACTCACACAGTCTGTAAGACAGTGAGACCCAGACTCACACATTCTGTAAGATGGTCAGTATCAGACTCACACTCTCTGTAAGACAGTGAGACCCAGACTCAAACATTCTGTAAGATGGTCAGTACCAAACTCACAAACTCTGTAAGACAGTGAGTCCCAGACTCACACACTCTCTAAGACAGTGAGACCCAGACTCACACACTCTGTAAGACAGTGAGTTCCAGACTCACACACCCTGTAAGACAGTCAGTCCCAGACTCACACATTCGGTAAGACAGTGAGACCCAGACTCATACACTGTCTAAGACAGTGAGTCCCAGACTCACACATTCTGTAAGACTGTCCGTCCCAGACTCACACACTCTGTAAGACAGTGAGTTCCAGACTCACACACCTTGTAAGACAGTCTGTCCCAGACTCACACATTCGGTAAGACAGTGAAACCCAGACTCACACACTCTGTAAGTCAGTGAGTCCCAGACTCACACACTCTGTAAGGCTGTCCGACCCAGACTCACACTCTGTAAGACAGTGAGACCCAGACTCATACACTGTGTAAGACAGTCAGTCCCAGACTCACACATTTTGTAAGATGGTCAGTACCAGACTCACACACTCTGTAAGGCAGTCTGTCCCAGACTCACACACTCTGTAAGACAGACAGTCACAGACCCACACACTCCGTAAGACAGTGAGACCAAGACTCACACACTCTGTAAGGCAGTCTGTCCCAGACTCACACACTCTGTAAGACAGTGAGACCCAGACTCACACACTGTGTAAGACAGTCAGCCCCAGACTCACACAGTCTGTAAGAAAGTGAGACCCAGACTCACACATTCTGTAAGATGGTCAGTACCAGATTCACACTCTCTGTAAGACAGTGAGACCCAGACTCACACATTCTGTAAGATGATCAGTACCAAACTCACACACTCTGTAAGATAGTGAGTCCCAGACTGACACACTCTGTAAGACAGTGAGACCCATACTCACACACTCTATAAGACACTGAGACCCAGACTCACGCACTCTGGAAGACAGTGAGTCTCAGACTGACACACTCTGTAAGACAGTGAGTCACAGACTCACACATTCTGTAAGACTGTCAGTCCCAGACTCACACACTCTGTAAGACAGTGAGACCCAGACTCACACACTCTGTAAGACAGTGAGTTCCAGACTCACACACCCTGTAAGACAGTCAGTCCCTGACTCACACATTCGGTAAGACAGTGAGACACAGACTCACACACTCTGTAAGTCAGTGAGTCCCAGACTCACACACTCTGTAAGACTGTCCGACCCAGACTCACACTCTGTAAGACAGTGAGACCCAGACTCATACACTGTGTAATACAGTCAGTCCCAGACTCACACATTCTGTAAGATGGTCAGTACCAGACTCACACACTCTCTAAGACAGTGAGACCCAGACTCACACACTCTGTAAGGCAGTCTGTCCCAGACTCACACGCTCTGTAAGACAGACAGTCCCAGACCCACACACTCCGTAAGACAGTGAGACCAAGACTCACACACTCTGTAAGGCAGTCTGTCCCAGACTCACACACTCTGTAAGACAGTGAGACCCAGACTCACACACTGTGTAAGACAGTCAGCCCCAGACTCACACAGTCTGTAAGACAGTGAGACCCAGACTCACACATTCTGTAAGATGGTCAGTACCAGACTCACACTCTCTGTAAGACAGTGAGACCCAGACTCACACATTCGGTAAGATGATCAGTACCAAACTCACACACTCTGTAAGACAGTGAGTCCCAGACTCACACACTCTCTAAGACAGTGAGACCCAGACTCACACACTCTGTAAGACAGTGGGACCCAGACTCACACACACTGTAAGACAGTGAGTTCTAGACTCACACACCCTGTAATACCGTCAGTCCCAGACTCACACATTCGGTAAAACAGTGAGACCCATACTCACACACTCTGTAAGACAGTGGGACCCAGACTCACACACACTGTAAGACAGTGAGTTCTAGACTCACACACCCTGTAATACCGTCAGTCCCAGACTCACACATTCTGTAAGACAGTGAGACCCATACTCACACACTCTGTAAGCCAGTGAGACCCAGACTCATGCACTCTGGAAGACAGTGAGACACAGACTCACACACTCTTTAAGACAGTCAGTCGCAGACTCACATTGTGTAAGACAGTGAGACCCAGACTCACACATTCTGTAAGACAGTCAGTCCCAGACTCACACACTCTGTAAGACAGTGAGACCCAGACTCACACACTGTGTAAGACAGTCAGCCCCAGACTCACACAGTCTGTAAGACAGTGAGACCCAGACTCACACATTCTGTAAGATGGTCAGTATCAGACTCACACTCTCTGTAAGACAGTGAGACCCAGACTCAAACATTCTGTAAGATGGTCAGTACCAAACTCACAAACTCTGTAAGACAGTGAGTCCCAGACTCACGCACTCTCTAAGACAGTGAGACCCAGACTCACACACTCTGTAAGACAGTGAGTTCCAGACTCACACACCCTGTAAGACAGTCAGTCCCAGACTCACACATTCGGTAAGACAGTGAGACCCAGACTCATACACTGTGTAAGACAGTGAGTCCCAGACTCACACATTCTGTAAGACTGTCCGTCCCAGACTCACACACTCTGTAAGACAGTCTGTCCCAGACTCACACATTCGGTAAGACAGTGAGACCCAGACTCACACACTCTGTAAGTCAGTGAGTCCCATTCTCACACACTCTGTAAGGCTGTCCGACCCAGACTCACACTCTGTAAGACAGTGAGACCCAGACTCATACACTGTGTAAGACAGTCAATCCCAGACTCACACATTCTGTAAGATGGTCAGTACCAGACTCACACACTCTCTAAGACAGTGAGACCCAGACTCACACACCCTGTAAGGCAGTCTGTCCCAGACTCACACACTCTGTAAGACAGACAGTCACAGACCCACACACTCCGTAAGACAGTGAGACCAAGACTCACACACTCTGTAAGACAGTGAGTTCCAGACTCACACACCCTGTAAGACAGTCAGTCCCAGACTCACACATTCGGTAAGACAGTGAGACCCATACTCACACACTCTGTAAGACAGTGGGACCCAGACTCACACACACTGTAAGACAGTGAGTTCTAGACTCACACACCCTGTAATACCGTCAGTCCCAGACTCACACATTCTGTAAGACAGTGAGACCCATACTCACACACTCTGTAAGACAGTGAGACCCAGACTCACACACTCTGGAAGACAGTGAGACACAGACTCACACATTCTGTAAGACAGTCAGTCGCACACTCACATTGTGCAAGACAGTGAGACCCAGACTCACACATTCTGTAAGACAGTCAGTCCCAGACTCACACACTCTGTAAGACAGTGAGACCCAGACTCACACACTGTGTAAGACAGTCAGCCCCAGACTCACACAGTCTGTAAGACAGTGAGACCCAGACTCACACATTCTGTAAGATGGTCAGTATCAGACTCACACTCTCTGTAAGACAGTGAGACCCAGACTCAAACATTCTGTAAGATGGTCAGTACCAAACTCACAAACTCTGTAAGACAGTGAGTCCCAGACTCACACACTCTCTAAGACAGTGAGACCCAGACTCACACACTCTGTAAGACAGTGAGTTCCAGACTCACACACCCTGTAAGACAGTCAGTCCCAGACTCACACATTCGGTAAGACAGTGAGTCCCAGACTCACACACTCTCTAAGACAGTGAGACCCAGACTCACACACTCTGTAAGACAGTGACACCCAGACTCACACATTCTGTAAGATGATCAGTACCAAACTCACACACTCTGTAAGATAGTGAGTCCCAGACTCACGCACTCTGGAAGACAGTGAGTCACAGACTGACACACTCTGTAAGACAGTGAGACCCATACTCACACACTCTATAAGACACTGAGTCCCAGACTCACGCACTCTGGAAGACAGTGAGTCACAGACTGACACACTCTGTAAGACAGTGAGTCACAGACTCACACATTCTGTAAGACTGTCAGTCCCAGACTCACACACTCTGTAAGACAGTGAGACCCAGACTCACACACTCTGTAAGACAGTGAGTTCCAGACTCACACACCCTGTAAGACAGTCAGTCCCTGACTCACACATTCGGTAAGACAGTGAGACCCAGACTCACACACTCTGTAAGTCAGTGAGTCCCAGACTCACACACTCTGTAAGACTGTCCGACCCAGACTCACACTCTGTAAGACAGTGAGACCCAGACTCATACACTGTGTAAGACAGTCAGTCCCAGACTCACACATTCTGTAAGATGGTCAGTACCAGACTCACACACTCTCTAAGACAGTGAGACCCAGACTCACACACTCTGAAAGGCAGTCTGTCCCAGACTCACACACTCTGTAAGACAGACAGTCCCAGACCCACACACTCCGTAAGACAGTGAGACCAAGACTCACACACTCTGTAAGGCAGTCTGTCCCAGACTCACACACTCTGTAAGACAGTGAGACCCAGACTCACACACTGTGTAAGACAGTCAGCCCCAGACTCACACAGTCTGTAAGACAGTGAGACCCAGACTCACACATTCTGTAAGATGGTCAGTACCAGACTCACACTCTCTGTAAGACAGTGAGACCCAGACTCACACATTCTGTAAGATGGTCAGTACCAAACTCACAAACTCTGTAAGACATTGAGTCCCAGACTCACACACTCTCTGAGACAGTGAGACCCAGACTCACACACTCTGTAAGACAGTGAGTTCCAGACTCACACACCCTGTAAGACAGTCAGTCCCAGACTCACACATTCGGTAAGACAGTGAGTCCCAGACTCACACACTCTCTAAGACAGTGAGACCCAGACTCACACACTCTGTAAGACAGTGAGACCCAGACTCACACATTCTGTAAGATGATCAGTACCAAACTCACACACTCTGTAAGATAGTGAGTCCCAGACTCACGCACTCTGGAAGACAGTGAGTCACAGACTGACACACTCTGTAAGACAGTGAGACCCATACTCACACACTCTATAAGACACTGAGTCCCAGACTCACGCACTCTGGAAGACAGTGAGTCACAGACTGACACACTCTGTAAGACAGTGAGTCACAGACTCACACATTCTGTAAGACTGTCAGTCCCAGACTCACACACTCTGTAAGACAGTGAGACCCAGACTCACACATTCTGTAAGACACTGAGTTCCAGACTCACACACCCTGTAAGACAGTCAGTCCCTGACTCACACATTCGGTAAGACAGTGAGACCCAGACTCACACACTCTGTAAGTCAGTGAGTCCCAGACTCACACACTCTGTAAGACTGTCCGACCCAGACTCACACTCTGTAAGACAGTGAGACCCAGACTCATACACTGTGTAAGACAGTCAGTCCCAGACTCACACATTCTGTAAGATGGTCAGTACCAGACTCACACACTCTCTAAGACAGTGAGACCCAGACTCACACACTCTGAAAGGCAGTCTGTCCCAGACTCACACACTCTGTAAGACAGACAGTCCCAGACCCACACACTCCGTAAGACAGTGAGACCAAGACTCACACACTCTGTAAGGCAGTCTGTCCCAGACTCACACACTCTGTAAGACAGTGAGACCCAGACTCACACACTGTGTAAGACAGTCAGCCCCAGACTCACACAGTCTGTAAGACAGTGAGACCCAGACTCACACATTCTGTAAGATGGTCAGTACCAGACTCACACTCTCTGTAAGACAGTGAGACCCAGACTCACACATTCTGTAAGATGGTCAGTACCAAACTCACACACTCTGTAAGACAGTGAGTCCCAGACTCACACACTCTCTAAGACAGTGAGACCCAGACTCACACACTCTGTAAGACAGTGAGTTCCAGACTCACACACCCTGTAAGACAGTCAGTCCCAGACTCACACATTCGGTAAGACAGTGAGACCCATACTCACACACTCTGTAAGACAGTGGGACCCAGACTCACACACACTGTAAGACAGTGAGTTCTAGACTCACACACCCTGTAATACCGTCAGTCCCAGACTCACACATTCTGTAAGACAGTGAGACCCATACTCACACACTCTGTAAGACAGTGAGACCCAGACTCATGCACTCTGGAAGACAGTGAGACACAGACTCACACACTCTTTAAGACAGTCAGTCGCAGACTCACATTGTGTAAGACAGTGAGACCCAGACTCACACATTCTGTAAGACAGTCAGTCCCAGACTCACACACTCTGTAAGACAGTGAGACCCAGACTCACACACTGTGTAAGACAGTCAGCCCCAGACTCACACAGTCTGTAAGACAGTGAGACCCAGACTCACACACTGTGTAAGACTGTCCGTCCCAGACTCACACACTCTGTAAGACAGTGAGTTCCAGACTCACACACTCTGTAAGGCTGTCCGACCCAGACTCACACTCTGTAAGACAGTGAGACCCAGACTCATACACTGTGTAAGACAGTCTGTCCCAGACTCACACATTCTGTAAGATGGTCAGTACCAGACTCACACACTCTCTAAGACAGTGAGACCCAGACTCACACACCCTGTAAGGCAGTCTGTCCCAGACTCACACACTCTGTAAGACACTGAGACCCAAACTCACACACTGTGTAAGACAGTCAGCCCCAGACTCACACAGTCTGTAAGACAGTGAGACCCAGACTCACACATTCTGTAAGATGATCAGTACCAAACTCACACACTCTGTAAGACAGTGAGTCCCAGACTCACACACACTCTAAGACAGTGAGACCCAGACTCACACATTCTGTAAGACAGTGTGTTCCAGACTCACACACCCTGTAAGACAGTCAGTCCCAGACTCACACATTCGGTAAGACAGTGAGTCCCAGACTCACACACTCTCTAAGACAGTGAGACCCAGACTCACACACTCTGTAAGACAGTGAGTTCCAGACTCACACACCCTGTAAGACAGTCAGTCCCAGACTCACACATTCTGTATGACAGTGAGACCCAGACTCAGGCCCTCTGGAAGACAGTGAGACACAGACTCACACACTCTTTAAGACAGTCAGTCGCAGACTCACATTGTGTAAGACAGTGAGACCCAGACTCACACATTCTATAAGACAGTGAGACCCAGACTCACACACTCTGTAAGTCAGTGAGACCCAGACTCACGCACTCTGGAAGACAGTGAGACACAGACTCACACTCTCTTTAAGACAGTCAGTCGCAGACTCACAATGTGTAAGGCAGTGAGACCCAGACTCCCACATTCTGTAAGACAGTCAGTCCCAGACTCACACACTCTGTAAGACAGTGAGACCCAGACTCACACACCCTGTAAGACAGTCAGTCCCTGACTCACACATTCGGTAAGACAGTGAGACCCAGACTCACACACTCTGTAAGTCAGTGAGTCCGAGACTAACACACTCTGTAAGACTGTCCGACCCAGACTCACACTCTGTAAGACAGTGAGACCCAGACTCATACACTGTGTAAGACAGTCAGTCCCACACTCACACATTCTGTAAGATGGTCAGTACCAGACTCACACACTCTCTAAGACAGTGAGACCCAGACTCACACACTCTGTAAGGCAGTCTGTCCCAGACTCACACACTCTGTAAGACAGACAGTCCCAGACCCACACACTCCGTAAGACAGTGAGACCAAGACTCATACACTCTGTAAGGCAGTCTGTCCCAGACTCACACACTCTGTAAGACAGTGAGTCACAGACTGACACACTCTGTAAGACAGTGAGTCACAGACTCACACACTGTGTAAGACAGTCAGCCCCAGACTCACACAGTCTGTAAGACAGTGAGACCCAGACTCACACATTCTGTAAGATGGTCAGTACCAGACCCACACTCTCTGTAAGACAGTGAGACCCAGACTCACACATTCTGTAAGATGATCAGTACCAAACTCACACACTCTGTAAGACAGTGAGTCCCAGACTCACACACTCTCTAAGACAGTGAGACCCAGACTCACACACTCTGTAAGACAGTGAGTTCCAGACTCACACACCCAGTAAGACAGTCAGTCCCAGACTCACACATTCGGTAAGACAGTGAGACCCATACTCACACACTCTGTAAGACAGTGGGACCCAGACTCACACACACTGTAAGACAGTGAGTTCTAGACTCACACACCCTGTAATACCGTCACTCCCAGACTCACACATTCTGTAAGACAGTGAGACCCATACTCACACACTCTGTAAGACAGTGAGACCCAGACTCATGCACTCTGGAAGACAGTGAGACACAGACTCACACACTCTTTAAGACAGTCAGTCGCAGACTCACACATTCTGTAAGACAGTCAGTCCCAGACTCACACACTCTGTAAGACAGTGAGACCCAGACTCACA
This sequence comes from Hemitrygon akajei, assembly GCF_048418815.1. Lineage (NCBI taxonomy): Eukaryota > Metazoa > Chordata > Chondrichthyes > Myliobatiformes > Dasyatidae > Hemitrygon > Hemitrygon akajei. The sequence continues at coordinate 146,872,042 of NC_133124.1, read as the reverse complement.
CACTGTGTAAGACAGTCAGCCCCAGACTCACACAGTCTGTAAGACAGTGAGACCCAGACTCACACATTCTGTAAGATGGTCAGTATCAGACTCACACTCTCTGTAAGACAGTGAGACCCAGACTCAAACATTCTGTAAGATGGTCAGTACCAAACTCACAAACTCTGTAAGACAGTGAGTCCCAGACACACACACTCTCTAAGACAGTGAGACCCAGACTCACACACTCTGTAAGACAGTGAGTTCCAGACTCACACACCCTGTAAGACAATCAGTCCCAGACTCACACATTCGGTAAGACAGTGAGACCCAGACTCATACACTGTCTAAGACAGTGAGTCCCAGACTCACACATTCTGTAAGACTGTCCGTCCCAGACTCACACACTCTGTAAGACAGTGAGTTCCAGACTCACACACCCTGTAAGACAGTCTGTCCCAGACTCACACATTCGGTAAGACAGTGAAACCCAGACTCACACACTCTGTAAGTCAGTGAGTCCCAGACTCACACACTCTGTAAGGCTGTCCGACCCAGACTCACACTCTGTAAGACAGTGAGACCCAGACTCATACACTGTGTAAGACAGTCAGTCCCAGACTCACACATTTTGTAAGATGGTCAGTACCAGACTCACACACTCTGTAAGGCAGTCTGTCCCAGACTCACACACTCTGTAAGACAGACAGTCACAGACCCACACACTCCGTAAGACAGTGAGACCAAGACTCACACACTCTGTAAGGCAGTCTGTCCCAGACTCACACACTCTGTAAGACAGTGAGACCCAGACTCACACACTGTGTAAGACAGTCAGCCCCAGACTCACACAGTCTGTAAGACAGTGAGACCCAGACTCACACATTCTGTAAGATGGTCAGTACCAGATTCACACTCTCTGTAAGACAGTGAGACCCAGACTCACACATTCTGTAAGATGATCAGTACCAAACTCACACACTCTGTAAGATAGTGAGTCCCAGACTGACACACTCTGTAAGACAGTGAGACCCATACTCACACACTCTATAAGACACTGAGACCCAGACTCACGCACTCTGGAAGACAGTGAGTCTCAGACTGACACACTCTGTAAGACAGTGAGTCACAGACTCACACATTCTGTAAGACTGTCAGTCCCAGACTCACACACTCTGTAAGACAGTGAGACCCAGACTCACACACTCTGTAAGACAGTGAGTTCCAGACTCACACACCCTGTAAGACAGTCAGTCCCTGACTCACACATTCGGGAAGACAGTGAGACCCAGACTCACACACTCTGTAAGTCAGTGAGTCCCAGACTCACACACTCTGTAAGACTGTCCGACCCAGACTCACACTCTGTAAGACAGTGAGACCCAGACTCATACACTGTGTAAGACAGTCAGTCCCAGACTCACACATTCTGTAAGATGGTCAGTACCAGACTCACACACTCTCTAAGACAGTGAGACCCAGACTCACACACTCTGTAAGGCAGTCTGTCCCAGACTCACACGCTCTGTAAGACAGACAGTCCCAGACCCACACACTCCGTAAGACAGTGAGACCAAGACTCACACACTCTGTAAGGCAGTCTGTCCCAGACTCACACACTCTGTAAGACAGTGAGACCCAGACTCACACACTGTGTAAGACAGTCAGCCCCAGACTCACACAGTCTGTAAGACAGTGAGACCCAGACTCACACATTCTGTAAGATGGTCAGTACCAGACTCACACTCTCTGTAAGACAGTGAGACCCAGACTCACACATTCGGTAAGATGATCAGTACCAAACTCACACACTCTGTAAGACAGTGAGTCCCAGACTCACACACTCTCTAAGACAGTGAGACCCAGACTCACACTCTCTGTAAGACAGTGAGACCCAGACTCACACATTCTGTAAGATGGTCAGTACCAAACTCACAAACTCTGTAAGACATTGAGTCCCAGACTCACACACTCTCTGAGACAGTGAGACCCAGACTCACACACTCTGTAAGACAGTGAGTTCCAGACTCACACACCCTGTAAGACAGTCAGTCCCAGACTCACACATTCGGTAAGACAGTGAGTCCCAGACTCACACACTCTCTAAGACAGTGAGACCCAGACTCACACACTCTGTAAGACAGTGAGACCCAGACTCACACATTCTGTAAGATGATCAGTACCAAACTCACACACTCTGTAAGATAGTGAGTCCCAGACTCACGCACTCTGGAAGACAGTGAGTCACAGACTGACACACTCTGTAAGACAGTGAGACCCATACTCACACACTCTATAAGACACTGAGTCCCAGACTCACGCACTCTGGAAGACAGTGAGTCACAGACTGACACACTCTGTAAGACAGTGAGTCACAGACTCACACATTCTGTAAGACTGTCAGTCCCAGACTCACACACTCTGTAAGACAGTGAGACCCAGACTCACACATTCTGTAAGACAGTGAGTTCCAGACTCACACACCCTGTAAGACAGTCAGTCCCTGACTCACACATTCGGTAAGACAGTGAGACCCAGACTCACACACTCTGTAAGTCAGTGAGTCCCAGACTCACACACTCTGTAAGACTGTCCGACCCAGACTCACACTCTGTAAGACAGTGAGACCCAGACTCATACACTGTGTAAGACAGTCAGTCCCAGACTCACACATTCTGTAAGATGGTCAGTACCAGACTCACACACTCTCTAAGACAGTGAGACCCAGACTCACACACTCTGAAAGGCAGTCTGTCCCAGACTCACACACTCTGTAAGACAGACAGTCCCAGACCCACACACTCCGTAAGACAGTGAGACCAAGACTCACACACTCTGTAAGGCAGTCTGTCCCAGACTCACACACTCTGTAAGACAGTGAGACCCAGACTCACACACTGTGTAAGACAGTCAGCCCCAGACTCACACAGTCTGTAAGACAGTGAGACCCAGACTCACACATTCTGTAAGATGGTCAGTACCAGACTCACACTCTCTGTAAGACAGTGAGACCCAGACTCACACATTCTGTAAGATGGTCAGTACCAAACTCACACACTCTGTAAGACAGTGAGTCCCAGACTCACACACTCTCTAAGACAGTGAGACCCAGACTCACACACTCTGTAAGACAGTGAGTTCCAGACTCACACACCCTGTAAGACAGTCAGTCCCAGACTCACACATTCGGTAAGACAGTGAGACCCATACTCACACACTCTGTAAGACAGTGGGACCCAGACTCACACACACTGTAAGACAGTGAGTTCTAGACTCACACACCCTGTAATACCGTCAGTCCCAGACTCACACATTCTGTAAGACAGTGAGACCCATACTCACACACTCTGTAAGACAGTGAGACCCAGACTCATGCACTCTGGAAGACAGTGAGACACAGACTCACACACTCTTTAAGACAGTCAGTCGCAGACTCACATTGTGTAAGACAGTGAGACCCAGACTCACACATTCTGTAAGACAGTCAGTCCCAGACTCACACACTCTGTAAGACAGTGAGACCCAGACTCACACACTGTGTAAGACAGTCAGCCCCAGACTCACACAGTCTGTAAGACAGTGAGACCCAGACTCACACACTGTGTAAGACTGTCCGTCCCAGACTCACACACTCTGTAAGACAGTGAGTTCCAGACTCACACACCCTGTAAGACAGTCTGTCCCAGACTCACACATTCGGTAAGACAGTGAGACCCAGACTCACACACTCTGTAAGGCTGTCCGACCCAGACTCACACTCTGTAAGACAGTGAGACCCAGACTCATACACTGTGTAAGACAGTCTGTCCCAGACTCACACATTCTGTAAGATGGTCAGTACCAGACTCACACACTCTCTAAGACAGTGAGACCCAGACTCACACACCCTGTAAGGCAGTCTGTCCCAGACTCACACACTCTGTAAGACACTGAGACCCAAACTCACACACTGTGTAAGACAGTCAGCCCCAGACTCACACAGTCTGTAAGACAGTGAGACCCAGACTCACACATTCTGTAAGATGATCAGTACCAAACTCACACACTCTGTAAGACAGTGAGTCCCAGACTCACACACACTCTAAGACAGTGAGACCCAGACTCACACATTCTGTAAGACAGTGTGTTCCAGACTCACACACCCTGTAAGACAGTCAGTCCCAGACTCACACATTCGGTAAGACAGTGAGTCCCAGACTCACACACTCTCTAAGACAGTGAGACCCAGACTCACACACTCTGTAAGACAGTGAGTTCCAGACTCACACACCCTGTAAGACAGTCAGTCCCAGACTCACACATTCTGTATGACAGTGAGACCCAGACTCAGGCCCTCTGGAAGACAGTGAGACACAGACTCACACACTCTTTAAGACAGTCAGTCGCAGACTCACATTGTGTAAGACAGTGAGACCCAGACTCACACATTCTATAAGACAGTGAGACCCAGACTCACACACTCTGTAAGTCAGTGAGACCCAGACTCACGCACTCTGGAAGACAGTGAGACACAGACTCACACTCTCTTTAAGACAGTCAGTCGCAGACTCACAATGTGTAAGGCAGTGAGACCCAGACTCCCACATTCTGTAAGACAGTCAGTCCCAGACTCACACACTCTGTAAGACAGTGAGACCCAGACTCACACACCCTGTAAGACAGTCAGTCCCTGACTCACACATTCGGTAAGACAGTGAGACCCAGACTCACACACTCTGTAAGTCAGTGAGTCCGAGACTAACACACTCTGTAAGACTGTCCGACCCAGACTCACACTCTGTAAGACAGTGAGACCCAGACTCATACACTGTGTAAGACAGTCAGTCCCACACTCACACATTCTGTAAGATGGTCAGTACCAGACTCACACACTCTCTAAGACAGTGAGACCCAGACTCACACACTCTGTAAGGCAGTCTGTCCCAGACTCACACACTCTGTAAGACAGACAGTCCCAGACCCACACACTCCGTAAGACAGTGAGACCAAGACTCACACACTCTGTAAGGCAGTCTGTCCCAGACTCACACACTCTGTAAGACAGTGAGTCACAGACTGACACACTCTGTAAGACAGTGAGTCACAGACTCACACACTGTGTAAGACAGTCAGCCCCAGACTCACACAGTCTGTAAGACAGTGAGACCCAGACTCACACATTCTGTAAGATGGTCAGTACCAGACCCACACTCTCTGTAAGACAGTGAGACCCAGACTCACACATTCTGTAAGATGATCAGTACCAAACTCACACACTCTGTAAGACAGTGAGTCCCAGACTCACACACTCTCTAAGACAGTGAGACCCAGACTCACACACTCTGTAAGACAGTGAGTTCCAGACTCACACACCCAGTAAGACAGTCAGTCCCAGACTCACACATTCGGTAAGACAGTGAGACCCATACTCACACACTCTGTAAGACAGTGGGACCCAGACTCACACACACTGTAAGACAGTGAGTTCTAGACTCACACACCCTGTAATACCGTCAGTCCCAGACTCACACATTCTGTAAGACAGTGAGACCCATACTCACATACTCTGTAAGACAGTGAGACCCAGACTCATGCACTCTGGAAGACAGTGAGACACAGACTCACACACTCTTTAAGACAGTCAGTCGCAGACTCACACATTCTGTAAGACAGTCAGTCCCAGACTCACACACTCTGTAAGACAGTGAGACCCAGACTCACACACTGTGTAAGACAGTCAGCCCCAGACTCACACAGTCTGTAAGACAGTGAGACCCAGACTCACACATTCTGTAAGATGGTCAGTATCAGACTCACACTCTCTGTAAGACAGTGAGACCCAGACTCAAACATTCTGTAAGATGGTCAGTACCAAACTCACAAACTCTGTAAGACAGTGAGTCCCAGACTCACACACTCTCTAAGACAGTGAGACCCAGACTCACACACTCTGTAAGACAGTGAGTTCCAGACTCACACACCCTGTAAGACAATCAGTCCCAGACTCACACATTCGGTAAGACAGTGAGACCCAGACTCATACACTGTCTAAGACAGTGAGTCCCAGACTCACACATTCTGTAAGACTGTCCGTCCCAGACTCACACACTCTGTAAGACAGTGAGTTCCAGACTCACACACCCTGTAAGACAGTCTGTCCCAGACTCACACATTCGGTAAGACAGTGAAACCCAGACTCACACACTCTGTAAGTCAGTGAGTCCCAGACTCACACACTCTGTAAGGCTGTCCGACCCAGACTCACACTCTGTAAGACAGTGAGACCCAGACTCATACACTGTGTAAGACAGTCAGTCCCAGACTCACACATTTTGTAAGATGGTCAGTACCAGACTCACACACTCTGTAAGGCAGTCTGTCCCAGACTCACACACTCTGTAAGACAGACAGTCACAGACCCACACACTCCGTAAGACAGTGAGACCAAGACTCACACACTCTGTAAGGCAGTCTGTCCCAGACTCACACACTCTGTAAGACAGTGAGACCCAGACTCACACACTGTGTAAGACAGTCAGCCCCAGACTCACACAGTCTGTAAGACAGTGAGACCCAGACTCACACATTCTGTAAGATGGTCAGTACCAGATTCACACTCTCTGTAAGACAGTGAGACCCAGACTCACACATTCTGTAAGATGATCAGTACCAAACTCACACACTCTGTAAGATAGTGAGTCCCAGACTGACACACTCTGTAAGACAGTGAGACCCATACTCACACACTCTATAAGACACTGAGACCCAGACTCACGCACTCTGGAAGACAGTGAGTCTCAGACTGACACACTCTGTAAGACAGTGAGTCACAGACTCACACATTCTGTAAGACTGTCAGTCCCAGACTCACACACTCTGTAAGACAGTGAGACCCAGACTCACACACTCTGTAAGACAGTGAGTTCCAGACTCACACACCCTGTAAGACAGTCAGTCCCTGACTCACACATTCGGTAAGACAGTGAGACCCAGACTCACACACTCTGTAAGTCAGTGAGTCCCAGACTCACACACTCTGTAAGACTGTCCGACCCAGACTCACACTCTGTAAGACAGTGAGACCCAGACTCATACACTGTGTAAGACAGTCAGTCCCAGACTCACACATTCTGTAAGATGGTCAGTACCAGACTCACACACTCTCTAAGACAGTGAGACCCAGACTCACACACTCTGTAAGGCAGTCTGTCCCAGACTCACACGCTCTGTAAGACAGACAGTCCCAGACCCACACACTCCGTAAGACAGTGAGACCAAGACTCACACACTCTGTAAGGCAGTCTGTCCCAGACTCACACACTCTGTAAGACAGTGAGACCCAGACTCACACACTGTGTAAGACAGTCAGCCCCAGACTCACACAGTCTGTAAGACAGTGAGACCCAGACTCACACATTCTGTAAGATGGTCAGTACCAGACTCACACTCTCTGTAAGACAGTGAGACCCAGACTCACACATTCGGTAAGATGATCAGTACCAAACTCACACACTCTGTAAGACAGTGAGTCCCAGACTCACACACTCTCTAAGACAGTGAGACCCAGACTCACACACTCTGTAAGACAGTGAGTTCCAGACTAACACACCCTGTAAGACAGTCAGTCCCAGACTCACACATTCGGTAAAACAGTGAGACCCATACTCACACACTCTGTAAGACAGTGGGACCCAGACTCACACACACTGTAAGACAGTGAGTTCTAGACTCACACACCCTGTAATACCGTCAGTCCCAGACTCACACATTCTGTAAGACAGTGAGACCCATACTCACACACTCTGTAAGACAGTGAGACCCAGACTCATGCACTCTGGAAGACAGTGAGACACAGACTCACACACTCTTTAAGACAGTCAGTCGCAGACTCACATTGTGTAAGACAGTGAGACCCAGACTCACACATTCTGTAAGACAGTCAGTCCCAGACTCACACACTCTGTAAGACAGTGAGACCCAGACTCACACACTGTGTAAGACAGTCAGCCCCAGACTCACACAGTCTGTAAGACAGTGAGAACCAGACTCACACATTCTGTAAGATGGTCAGTATCAGACTCACACTCTCTGTAAGACAGTGAGACCCAGACTCAAACATTCTGTAAGATGGTCAGTACCAAACTCACAAACTCTGTAAGACAGTGAGTCCCAGACTCACGCACTCTCTAAGACAGTGAGACCCAGACTCACACACTCTGTAAGACAGTGAGTTCCAGACTCACACACCCTGTAAGACAGTCAGTCCCAGACTCACACATTCGGTAAGACAGTGAGACCCAGACTCATACACTGTGTAAGACAGTGAGTCCCAGACTCACACATTCTGTAAGACTGTCCGTCCCAGACTCACACACTCTGTAAGACAGTGAGTTCCAGACTCACACACCCTGTAAGACAGTCTGTCCCAGACTCACACATTCGGTAAGACAGTGAGACCCAGACTCACACACTCTGTAAGTCAGTGAGTCCCATTCTCACACACTCTGTAAGGCTGTCCGACCCAGACTCACACTCTGTAAGACAGTGAGACCCAGACTCATACACTGTGTAAGACAGTCAATCCCAGACTCACACATTCTGTAAGATGGTCAGTACCAGACTCACACACTCTCTAAGACAGTGAGACCCAGACTCACACACCCTGTAAGGCAGTCTGTCCCAGACTCACACACTCTGTAAGACAGACAGTCACAGACCCACACACTCCGTAAGACAGTGAGACCAAGACTCACACACTCTGTAAGACAGTGAGTTCCAGACTCACACACCCTGTAAGACAGTCAGTCCCAGACTCACACATTCGGTAAGACAGTGAGACCCATACTCACACACTCTGTAAGACAGTGGGACCCAGACTCACACACACTGTAAGACAGTGAGTTCTAGACTCACACACCCTGTAATACCGTCAGTCCCAGACTCACACATTCTGTAAGACAGTGAGACCCATACTCACACACTCTGTAAGACAGTGAGACCCAGACTCACACACTCTGGAAGACAGTGAGACACAGACTCACACATTCTGTAAGACAGTCAGTCGCACACTCACATTGTGCAAGACAGTGAGACCCAGACTCACACATTCTGTAAGACAGTCAGTCCCAGACTCACACACTCTGTAAGACAGTGAGACCCAGACTCACACACTGTGTAAGACAGTCAGCCCCAGACTCACACAGTCTGTAAGACAGTGAGACCCAGACTCACACATTCTGTAAGATGGTCAGTATCAGACTCACACTCTCTGTAAGACAGTGAGACCCAGACTCAAACATTCTGTAAGATGGTCAGTACCAAACTCACAAACTCTGTAAGACAGTGAGTCCCAGACTCACACACTCTCTAAGACAGTGAGACCCAGACTCACACACTCTGTAAGACAGTGAGTTCCAGACTCACACACCCTGTAAGACAGTCAGTCCCAGACTCACACATTCGGTAAGACAGTGAGTCCCAGACTCACACACTCTCTAAGACAGTGAGACCCAGACTCACACACTCTGTAAGACAGTGAGACCCAGACTCACACATTCTGTAAGATGATCAGTACCAAACTCACACAATCTGTAAGATAGTGAGTACCAGACTCACGCACTCTGGAAGACAGTGAGTCACAGACTGACACACTCTGTAAGACAGTGAGACCCATACTCACACACTCTATAAGACACTGAGTCCCAGACTCACGCACTCTGGAAGACAGTGAGTCACAGACTGACACACTCTGTAAGACAGTGAGTCACAGACTCACACATTCTGTAAGACTGTCAGTCCCAGACTCACACACTCTGTAAGACAGTGAGACCCAGACTCACACACTCTGTAAGACAGTGAGTTCCAGACTCACACACCCTGTAAGACAGTCAGTCCCTGACTCACACATTCGGTAAGACAGTGAGACCCAGACTCACACACTCTGTAAGTCAGTGAGTCCCAGACTCACACACTCTGTAAGACTGTCCGACCCAGACTCACACTCTGTAAGACAGTGAGACCCAGACTCATACACTGTGTAAGACAGTCAGTCCCAGACTCACACATTCTGTAAGATGGTCAGTACCAGACTCACACACTCTCTAAGACAGTGAGACCCAGACTCACACACTCTGAAAGGCAGTCTGTCCCAGACTCGCACACTCTGTAAGACAGACAGTCCCAGACCCACACACTCCGTAAGATAGTGAGACCAAGACTCACACACTCTGTAAGGCAGTCTGTCCCAGACTCACACACTCTGTAAGACAGTGAGACCCAGACTCACACACTGTGTAAGACAGTCAGCCCCAGACTCACACAGTCTGTAAGACAGTGAGACCCAGACTCACACATTCTGTAAGATGGTCAGTACCAGACTCACACTCTCTGTAAGACAGTGAGACCCAGACTCACACATTCTGTAAGATGGTCAGTACCAAACTCACAAACTCTGTAAGACAGTGAGTCCCAGACTCACACACTCTCTAAGACAGTGAGACCCAGACTCACAAACTCTGTAAGACAGTGAGTTCCAGACTCACACACCCTGTAAGACAGTCAGTCCCAGACTCACACATTCGGTAAGACAGTGAGTCCCAGACTCACACACTCTCTAAGACAGTGAGACCAAGACTCACACACTCTGTAAGACAGTGAGACCCAGACTCACACATTCTGTAAGATGATCAGTACCAAACTCACACACTCTGTAAGATAGTGAGTCCCAGACTCACGCACTCTGGAAGACAGTGAGTCACAGACTGACACACTCTGTAAGACAGTGAGACCCATACTCACACACTCTATAAGACACTGAGTCCCAGACTCACGCACTCTGGAAGACAGTGAGTCACAGACTGACACACTCTGTAAGACAGTGAGTCACAGACTCACACATTCTGTAAGACTGTCAGTCCCAGACTCACACACTCTGTAAGACAGTGAGACCCAGACTCACACACTCTGTAAGACAGTGAGTTCCAGACTCACACACCCTGTAAGACAGTCAGTCCCTGACTCACACATTCGGTAAGACAGTGAGACCCAGACTCACACACTCTGTAAGTCAGTGAGTCCCAGACTCACACACTCTGTAAGACTGTCCGACCCAGACTCACACTCTGTAAGACAGTGAGACCCAGACTCATACACTGTGTAAGACAGTCAGTCCCAGACTCACACATTCTGTAAGATGGTCAGTACCAGACTCACACACTCTCTAAGACAGTGAGACCCAGACTCACACACTCTGAAAGGCAGTCTGTCCCAGACTCACACACTCTGTAAGACAGACAGTCCCAGACCCACACACTCCGTAAGACAGTGAGACCAAGACTCACACACTCTGTAAGGCAGTCTGTCCCAGACTCACACACTCTGTAAGACAGTGAGACCCAGACTCACACACTGTGTAAGACAGTCAGCCCCAGACTCACACAGTCTGTAAGACAGTGAGACCCAGACTCACACATTCTGTAAGATGGTCAGTACCAGACTCACACTCTCTGTAAGACAGTGAGACCCAGACTCACACATTCTGTAAGATGGTCAGTACCAAACTCACACACTCTGTAAGACAGTGAGTCCCAGACTCACACACTCTCTAAGACAGTGAGACCCAGACTCACACACTCTGTAAGACAGTGAGTTCCAGACTCACACACCCTGTAAGACAGTCAGTCCCAGACTCACACATTCGGTAAGACAGTGAGACCCATACTCACACACTCTGTAAGACAGTGGGACCCAGACTCACACACACTGTAAGACAGTGAGTTCTAGACTCACACACCCTGTAATACCGTCAGTCCCAGACTCACACATTCTGTAAGACAGTGAGACCCATACTCACACACTCTGTAAGACAGTGAGACCCAGACTCATGCACTCTGGAAGACAGTGAGACACAGACTCACACACTCTTTAAGACAGTCAGTCGCAGACTCACATTGTGTAAGACAGTGAGACCCAGACTCACACATTCTGTAAGACAGTCAGTCCCAGACTCACACACTCTGTAAGACAGTGAGACCCAGACTCACACACTGTGTAAGACAGTCAGCCCCAGACTCACACAGTCTGTAAGACAGTGAGACCCAGACTCACACACTGTGTAAGACTGTCCGTCCCAGACTCACACACTCTGTAAGACAGTGAGTTCCAGACTCACACACCCTGTAAGACAGTCAGTCCCAGACTCACACATTCTGTAAGGCAGTGAGACCCAGACTCACACACTCTGTATGACAGTGAGACCCAGACTCAGGCCCTCTGGAAGACAGTGAGACACAGACTCACACTCCCTGTAAGGCAGTCTGTCCCAGACTCACACAGTCTGTAAGACAGTGAGACCCAGACTCACACACTGTGTAAGACAGTCAGCCCCAGACTCACACAGTCTGTAAGACAGTGAGACCCAGACTCACACATTCTGTAAGATGGTCAGTACCAGACTCACACTCTCTGTAAGACAGTGAGACCCAGACTCACACATTCTGTAAGATGATCAGTACCAAACTCACACACTCTGTAAGACAGTGAGTCCCAGACTCACACACTCTCTAAGACAGTGAGACCCAGACTCACACACTCTGTAAGACAGTGAGTTCCAGACTCACACACCCTGTAAGACAGTGAGACCCATACTCACACACTCTGTAAGACAGTGAGACCCAGACCCACGCACTCTGGAAGACAGTGAGACACAGACTCACACACTCTTTAAGACAGTCAGTCGCAGACTCACACTGTGTAAGACAGTGAGACCCAGACTCACACACTGTGTAAGACAGTCAGCCCCAGACTCACACAGTCTGTAAGACAGTGAGACCCAGACTCACACATTCTGTAAGACAGTCAGTCCCAGACTCACACACTCTGTAAGACAGTGAGACCCAGACTCACACACTGTGTAAGACAGTCAGCCCCAGACTCACACAGTCTGTAAGACAGTGAGACCCAGACTCACACATTCTGTAAGATGGTCAGTATCAGACTCACACTCTCTGTAAGACAGTGAGACCCAGACTCATACATTCTGTAAGATGGTCAGTACCAAACTCACAAAGTCTGTAAGACAGTGAGTCCCAGACTAACACACTCTCAAAGACAGTGAGACCCAGAATCACACACTCTGTAAGACAGTGAGTTCCAGACTCACACACCCTGTAAGACAGTCAGTCCCAGACTCACACATTCGGTAAGACAGTGAGACCCTGACTCATACACTGTGTAAGACAGTGAGTCCCAGACTCACACATTCTTTAAGACTGTCCGTCCCAGACTCACACACTCTGTCAGACAGTGAGTTCCAGACTCACACACCCTGTAAGACAGTCAGTCCCAGACTCACACATTCGGTAAGACAGTGAGACCCAGACTCACACACTCTGTAAGTCAGTGAGTCCCAGACTCACACACTCTGTAAGACTGTCCGACCCAGACTCACACTCTGTAAGACAGAGAGACCCAGACTCATACACTGTGTAAGACAGTCAGTCCCAGACTCACACATTCTGTAAGATGGTCAGTACCAGACTCACACACTCTCTAAGACAGTGAGACCCAGACTCACACACTCTGTATGGCAGTCTGTCCCAGACTCACACACTCTGTAAGACAGACAGTCCCAGACCCACACACTCCGTAAGACAGTGAGACCAAGACTCACACACTCTGTAAGGCAGTCTGTCCCAGACTCACACACTCTGTAAGACAGTGAGACCCAGACTCACACACTGTGTAAGACAGTCAGCCCCAGACTCACACAGTCTGTAAGACAGTGAGACCCAGACTCACACATTCTGTAAGATGGTCAGAACCAGACTCACACTCTCTGTAAGACAGTGAGACCCAGACTCACACATTCTGTAAGATGATCAGTACCAAACTCACACACTCTGTAAGACAGTGAGTCCCAGACTCACACACTCTCTAAGACAGTGAGACCCAGACTCACACACTCTGTAAGACAGTGAGTTCTAGACTCACACACCCTGTAATACCGTCAGTCCCAGACTCACACATTCTGTAAGACAGTGAGACCCAGACTCACACACTCTGTAAGACAGTGAGACCCAGACTCAGGCCCTCTGGAAGACAGTGAGACACAGATTCACACACTCTTTAAGACAGTCAGTCGCAGACTCACATTGTGTAAGACTGTGAGACCCAGACTCACACATTCTATAAGACAGTGAGACCCAGACTCACGCACTCTGTAAGTCAGTGAGACCCAGACTCACGCACTCTGGAAGACAGTGAGACACAGACTCACACTCTCTTTAAGACAGTCAGTCGCAGACTCACAATGTGTAAGACAGTGAGACCCAGACTCACACATTCTGTAAGACAGTCAGTCCCAGACTCACACACTCTGTAAGACAGTGAGACCCATACTCACACACTCTGTAAGACTGTCCGACCCAGACTCACACTCTGTAAGACAGTGAGACCCAGACTCATACACTGTGTAAGACAGTCAGTCCCAGACTCACACATTCTGTAAGATGGTCAGTACCAGACTCACACACTCTCTAAGACAGTGAGACCCAGACTCACACACTCTGTAAGGCAGTCTGTCCCAGAGTCACACACTCCGTAAGACAGTGAGACCCAGACTCACACTCTGTAAGACAGTGAGACCCAGACTCATACACTGTGTAAGACAGTCAGTCCCAGACTCACACATTCTGTAAGATGGTCAGTCCCAGACTCACACATTCTGTAAGACAGTGAGACCCATACTCACACACTCTGTAAGACAGTGAGACCCAGACTCATGCACTCTGGAAGACAGTGAGACACAGACTCACACACTCTTTAAGACAGTCAGTCGCAGACTCACATTGTGTAAGACAGTGAGACCCAGACTCACACATTCTGTAAGACAGTCAGTCCCAGACTCACACACTCTGTAAGACAGTGAGACCCAGACTCACACACTGTGTAAGACAGTCAGCCCCAGACTCACACAGTCTGTAAGACAGTGAGACCCAGACTCACACACTGTGTAAGACTGTCCGTCCCAGACTCACACACTCTGTAAGACAGTGAGTTCCAGACTCACACACCCTGTAAGACAGTCTGTCCCAGACTCACACATTCGGTAAGACAGTGAGACCCAGACTCACACACTCTGTAAGGCTGTCCGACCCAGACTCACAGTCTGTAAGACAGTGAGACCCAGACTCATACACTGTGTAAGACAGTCAGTCCCAGACTCACACATTCTGTAAGATGGTCAGTACCAGACTCACACACTCTCTAAGACAGTGAGACCCAGACTCACACACCCTGTAAGGCAGTCTGTCCCAGACTCACACACTCTGTAAGACAGACAGTCACAGACCCACACACTCCGTAAGACAGTGAGACCAAGACTCACACACTCTGTAAGTCAGTCTGTCCCAGACTCACACACTCTGTAAGACAGTGAGACCCAGACTCACACACTGTGTAAGACAGTCAGCCCCAGACTCACACAGTCTGTAAGACAGTGAGACCCAGACTCACACATTCTGTAAGATGGTCAGTACCAGACTCACACTCTCTGTAAGACAGTGAGACCCAGACTCACACATTCTGTAAGATGATCAGTACCAAACTCACACACTCTGTAAGACAGTGAGTCCCAGACTCACACACTCTCTAAGACAGTGAGACCCAGAC
Organism: Hemitrygon akajei; assembly: GCF_048418815.1. Classification (NCBI taxonomy): domain Eukaryota; kingdom Metazoa; phylum Chordata; class Chondrichthyes; order Myliobatiformes; family Dasyatidae; genus Hemitrygon; species Hemitrygon akajei. Next base: position 146,856,415 of record NC_133124.1, on the reverse strand, counting down.
TCACACACTCTGTAAGACAGTGAGTTCCAGACTCACACACCCTGTAAGACAGTCAGTCCCAGACACACACATTCGGTAAGACAGTGAGTCCCAGACTCACACACTCTCTAAGACAGTGAGACCCAGACTCACACACTCTGTAAGACAGTGAGTTCCAGACTCACACACCCTGTAAGACAGTCAGTCCCAGACTCACACATTCGGTAAGACAGTGAGTCCCATACTCACACACTCTGTAAGTCAGTGAGACACAGACTCACGCACTCTGGAAGACAGTGAGACCCAGACTCACACACTCTGTATGACAGTGAGACCCAGACTCACACACTCTGTAAGGCAGTCTGTCCCAGAGTCACACACTCTTTAAGACAGTCAGTCGCAGACTCACATTGTGTAAGACAGTGAGACCCAGACTCACACATTCTATAAGACAGTGAGACCCAGACTCACACACTCTGTAAGTCAGTGAGACCCAGACTCACGCACTCTGGAAGACAGTGAGACACAGACTCACACTCTCTTTAAGACAGTCAGTCGCAGACTCACAATGTGTAAGACAGTGAGACCCAGACTCACACATTCTGTAAGACAGTCAGTCCCAGACTCACACACTCTGTAAGACAGTGAGACCCAGACTCACACACCCTGTAAGACTGTCCGTCCCAGACGCACACACTCTGTAAGACAGTAAGTCCCAGACTCACACACTCTGTAAGATGGTCAGTACCAGACTCACACACTCTCTAAGACAGTGAGACCCAGACTCACACACTCTGTAAGGCAGTCTGTCCCAGAGTCACACACTCCGTAAGACAGTGAGACCCAGACTCACACTCTGTAAGACAGTGAGACCCAGACTCATACACTGTGTAAGACAGTCAGTCCCAGACTCACACATTCTGTAAGATGGTCAGTCCCAGACTCACACATTCTGTAAGACAGTGAGACCCATACTCACACACTCTGTAAGACAGTGAGACCCAGACTCATGCACTCTGGAAGACAGTGAGACACAGACTCACACACTCTTTAAGACAGTCAGTCGCAGACTCACATTGTGTAAGACAGTGAGACCCAGACTCACACATTCTGTAAGACAGTCAGTCCCAGACTCACACACTCTGTAAGACAGTGAGACCCAGACTCACACACTGTGTAAGACAGTCAGCCCCAGACTCACACAGTCTGTAAGACAGTGAGACCCAGACTCACACACTGTGTAAGACTGTCCGTCCCAGACTCACACACTCTGTAAGACAGTGAGTTCCAGACTCACACACCCTGTAAGACAGTCTGTCCCAGACTCACACATTCGGTAAGACAGTGAGACCCAGACTCACACACTCTGTAAGGCTGTCCGACCCAGACTCACACTCTGTAAGACAGTGAGACCCAGACTCATACACTGTGTAAGACAGTGAGTCCCAGACTCACACATTCTGTAAGATGGTCAGTACCAGACTCACACACTCTCTAAGACATTGAGACCCAGACTCACACACCCTGTAAGGCAGTCTGTCCCAGACTCACACACTCTGTAAGACAGACAGTCACAGACCCACACACTCCGTAAGACAGTGAGACCAAGACTCACACACTCTGTAAGTCAGTCTGTCCCAGACTCACACACTCTGTAAGACAGTGAGACCCAGACTCACACACTGTGTAAGACAGTCAGCCCCAGACTCACACAGTCTGTAAGACAGTGAGACCCAGACTCACACATTCTGTAAGATGGTCAGTACCAGACTCACACTCTCTGTAAGACAGTGAGACCCAGACTCACACATTCTGTAAGATGATCAGTACCAAACTCACACACTCTGTAAGACAGTGAGTCCCAGACTCACACACTCTCTAAGACAGTGAGACCCAGACTCACACACTCTGTAAGACAGTGAGTTCCAGACTCACACACCCTGTAATACCGTCAGTCCCAGACTCACACATTCTGTAAGACAGTGAGACCCATACTCACACACTCTGTAAGACAGTGAGACCCAGACAACGCACTCTGGAAGACAGTGAGACACAGACTCACACACTCTTTAAGACAGTCAGTCGCAGACTCACACTGTGTAAGACAGTGAGACCCAGACTCACACACTGTGTAAGACAGTCAGCCCCAGACTCACACAGTCTGTAAGACAGTGAGACCCAGACTCACACATTCTGTAAGACAGTCAGTCCCAGACTCACACACTCTGTAAGACAGTGAGACCCAGACTCACACACTGTGTAAGACAGTCAGCCCCAGACTCACACAGTCTGTAAGACAGTGAGACCCAGACTCACACATTCTGTAAGATGGTCAGTATCAGACTCACACTCTCTGTAAGACAGTGAGACCCAGACTCACACATTCTGTAAGATGGTCAGTACCAAACTCACAAAGTCTGTAAGACCGTGAGTCCCAGACTAACACACTCTCAAAGACAGTGAGACCCAGAATCACACACTCTGTAAGACAGTGAGTTCCAGACTCACACTCCCTGTAAGACAGTCAGTCCCAGACTCACACATTCGGTAAGACAGTGAGACCCAGACTCATACACTGTGTAAGACAGTGAGTCCCAGACTCACACATTCTTTAAGACTGTCCGTCCCAGACTCACACACTCTGTCAGACAGTGAGTTCCAGACTCACACACCCTGTAAGACAGTCAGTCCCAGACTCACACATTCGGTAAGACAGTGAGACCCAGACTCACACACTCTGTAAGTCAGTGAGTCCCAGACTCACACACTCTGTAAGACTGTCCGACCCAGACTCACACTCTGTAAGACAGAGAGACCCAGACTCATACACTGTGTAAGACAGTCAGTCCCAGACTCACACATTCTGTAAGATGGTCAGTACCAGACTCACACACTCTCTAAGAGAGTGAGACCCAGACTCACACACTCTGTATGGCAGTCTGTCCCAGACTCACACACTCTGTAAGACAGACAGTCCCAGACCCACACACTCCGTAAGACAGTGAGACCAAGACTCACACACTCTGTAAGGCAGTCTGTCCCAGACTCACACACTCTGTAAGACAGTGAGACCCAGACTCACACACTGTGTAAGACAGTCAGCCCCAGACTCACACAGTCTGTAAGACAGTGAGACCCAGACTCACACATTCTGTAAGATGGTCAGAACCAGACTCACACTCTCTGTAAGACAGTGAGACCCAGACTCACACATTCTGTAAGATGATCAGTACCAAACTCACACACTCTGTAAGACAGTGAGTCCCAGACTCACACACTCTCTAAGACAGTGAGACCCAGACTCACACACTCTGTAAGACAGTGAGTTCTAGACTCACACACCCTGTAATACCGTCAGTCCCAGACTCACACATTCTGTAAGACAGTGAGACCCAGACTCACACACTCTGTAAGACAGTGAGACCCAGACTCAGGCCCTCTGGAAGACAGTGAGACACAGACTCACACACTCTTTAAGACAGTCAGTCGCAGACTCACATTGTGTAAGACAGTGAGACCCAGACTCACACATTCTATAAGACAGTGAGACCCAGACTCACACACTCTGTAAGTCAGTGAGACCCAGACTCACGCACTCTGGAAGACAGTGAGACACAGACTCACACTCTCTTTAAGACAGTCAGTCGCAGACTCACAATGTGTAAGACAGTGAGACCCAGACTCACACATTCTGTAAGACAGTCAGTCCCAGACTCACACACTCTGTAAGACAGTGAGAACCTTACTCACACACTCTGTAAGACTGTCCGACCCAGACTCACACTCTGTAAGACAGTGAGACCCAGACTCATACACTGTGTAAGACAGTCAGTCCCAGACTCACACATTCTGTAAGATGGTCAGTACCAGACTCACACACTCTCTAAGACAGTGAGACCCAGACTCACACACTCTGTAAGGCAGTCTGTCCCAGAGTCACACACTCCGTAAGACAGTGAGACCCAGACTCACACTCTGTAAGACAGTGAGACCCAGACTCATACACTGTGTAAGACAGTCAGTCCCAGACTCACACATTCGGTAAGACAGTGAGACCCTGACTCATACACTGTGTAAGACAGTGAGTCCCAGACTCACACATTCTTTAAGACTGTCCGTCCCAGACTCACACACTCTGTCAGACAGTGAGTTCCAGACTCACACACCCTGTAAGACAGTCAGTCCCAGACTCACACATTCGGTAAGACAGTGAGACCCAGACTCACACACTCTGTAAGTCAGTGAGTCCCAGACTCACACACTCTGTAAGACTGTCCGACCCAGACTCACACTCTGTAAGACAGAGAGACCCAGACTCATACACTGTGTAAGACAGTCAGTCCCAGACTCACACATTCTGTAAGATGGTCAGTACCAGACTCACACACTCTCTAAGACAGTGAGACCCAGACTCACACACTCTGTATGGCAGTCTGTCCCAGACTCACACACTCTGTAAGACAGACAGTCCCAGACCCACACACTCCGTAAGACAGTGAGACCAAGACTCACACACTCTGTAAGGCAGTCTGTCCCAGACTCACACACTCTGTAAGACAGTGAGACCCAGACTCACACACTGTGTAAGACAGTCAGCCCCAGACTCACACAGTCTGTAAGACAGTGAGACCCAGACTCACACATTCTGTAAGATGGTCAGAACCAGACTCACACTCTCTGTAAGACAGTGAGACCCAGACTCACACATTCTGTAAGATGATCAGTACCAAACTCACACACTCTGTAAGACAGTGAGTCCCAGACTCACACACTCTCTAAGACAGTGAGACCCAGACTCACACACTCTGTAAGACAGTGAGTTCTAGACTCACACACCCTGTAATACCGTCAGTCCCAGACTCACACATTCTGTAAGACAGTGAGACCCAGACTCACACACTCTGTAAGACAGTGAGACCCAGACTCAGGCCCTCTGGAAGACAGTGAGACACAGATTCACACACTCTTTAAGACAGTCAGTCGCAGACTCACATTGTGTAAGACTGTGAGACCCAGACTCACACATTCTATAAGACAGTGAGACCCAGACTCACGCACTCTGTAAGTCAGTGAGACCCAGACTCACGCACTCTGGAAGACAGTGAGACACAGACTCACACTCTCTTTAAGACAGTCAGTCGCAGACTCACAATGTGTAAGACAGTGAGACCCAGACTCACACATTCTGTAAGACAGTCAGTCCCAGACTCACACACTCTGTAAGACAGTGAGACCCATACTCACACACTCTGTAAGACTGTCCGACCCAGACTCACACTCTGTAAGACAGTGAGACCCAGACTCATACACTGTGTAAGACAGTCAGTCCCAGACTCACACATTCTGTAAGATGGTCAGTACCAGACTCACACACTCTCTAAGACAGTGAGACCCAGACTCACACACTCTGTAAGGCAGTCTGTCCCAGAGTCACACACTCCGTAAGACAGTGAGACCCAGACTCACACTCTGTAAGACAGTGAGACCCAGACTCATACACTGTGTAAGACAGTCAGTCCCAGACTCACACATTCTGTAAGATGGTCAGTCCCAGACTCACACATTCTGTAAGACAGTGAGACCCATACTCACACACTCTGTAAGACAGTGAGACCCAGACTCATGCACTCTGGAAGACAGTGAGACACAGACTCACACACTCTTTAAGACAGTCAGTCGCAGACTCACATTGTGTAAGACAGTGAGACCCAGACTCACACATTCTGTAAGACAGTCAGTCCCAGACTCACACACTCTGTAAGACAGTGAGACCCAGACTCACACACTGTGTAAGACAGTCAGCCCCAGACTCACACAGTCTGTAAGACAGTGAGACCCAGACTCACACACTGTGTAAGACTGTCCGTCCCAGACTCACACACTCTGTAAGACAGTGAGTTCCAGACTCACACACCCTGTAAGACAGTCTGTCCCAGACTCACACATTCGGTAAGACAGTGAGACCCAGACTCACACACTCTGTAAGGCTGTCCGACCCAGACTCACAGTCTGTAAGACAGTGAGACCCAGACTCATACACTGTGTAAGACAGTCAGTCCCAGACTCACACATTCTGTAAGATGGTCAGTACCAGACTCACACACTCTCTAAGACAGTGAGACCCAGACTCACACACCCTGTAAGGCAGTCTGTCCCAGACTCACACACTCTGTAAGACAGACAGTCACAGACCCACACACTCCGTAAGACAGTGAGACCAAGACTCACACACTCTGTAAGTCAGTCTGTCCCAGACTCACACACTCTGTAAGACAGTGAGACCCAGACTCACACACTGTGTAAGACAGTCAGCCCCAGACTCACACAGTCTGTAAGACAGTGAGACCCAGACTCACACATTCTGTAAGATGGTCAGTACCAGACTCACACTCTCTGTAAGACAGTGAGACCCAGACTCACACATTCTGTAAGATGATCAGTACCAAACTCACACACTCTGTAAGACAGTGAGTCCCAGACTCACACACTCTCTAAGACAGTGAGACCCAGACTCACACACTCTGTAAGACAGTGAGTTCCAGACTCACACACCCTGTAAGACAGTCAGTCCCAGACACACACATTCGGTAAGACAGTGAGTCCCAGACTCACACACTCTCTAAGACAGTGAGACCCAGACTCACACACTCTGTAAGACAGTGAGTTCCAGACTCACACACCCTGTAAGACAGTCAGTCCCAGACTCACACATTCGGTAAGACAGTGAGTCCCATACTCACACACTCTGTAAGTCAGTGAGACACAGACTCACGCACTCTGGAAGACAGTGAGACCCAGACTCACACACTCTGTATGACAGTGAGACCCAGACTCACACACTCTGTAAGGCAGTCTGTCCCAGAGTCACACACTCTTTAAGACAGTCAGTCGCAGACTCACATTGTGTAAGACAGTGAGACCCAGACTCACACATTCTATAAGACAGTGAGACCCAGACTCACACACTCTGTAAGTCAGTGAGACCCAGACTCACGCACTCTGGAAGACAGTGAGACACAGACTCACACTCTCTTTAAGACAGTCAGTCGCAGACTCACAATGTGTAAGACAGTGAGACCCAGACTCACACATTCTGTAAGACAGTCAGTCCCAGACTCACACACTCTGTAAGACAGTGAGACCCAGACTCACACACCCTGTAAGACTGTCCGTCCCAGACGCACACACTCTGTAAGACAGTAAGTCCCAGACTCACACACTCTGTAAGATGGTCAGTACCAGACTCACACACTCTCTAAGACAGTGAGACCCAGACTCACACACTCTGTAAGGCAGTCTGTCCCAGAGTCACACACTCCGTAAGACAGTGAGACCCAGACTCACACTCTGTAAGACAGTGAGACCCAGACTCATACACTGTGTAAGACAGTCAGTCCCAGACTCACACATTCTGTAAGATGGTCAGTCCCAGACTCACACATTCTGTAAGACAGTGAGACCCATACTCACACACTCTGTAAGACAGTGAGACCCAGACTCATGCACTCTGGAAGACAGTGAGACACAGACTCACACACTCTTTAAGACAGTCAGTCGCAGACTCACATTGTGTAAGACAGTGAGACCCAGACTCACACATTCTGTAAGACAGTCAGTCCCAGACTCACACACTCTGTAAGACAGTGAGACCCAGACTCACACACTGTGTAAGACAGTCAGCCCCAGACTCACACAGTCTGTAAGACAGTGAGACCCAGACTCACACACTGTGTAAGACTGTCCGTCCCAGACTCACACACTCTGTAAGACAGTGAGTTCCAGACTCACACACCCTGTAAGACAGTCTGTCCCAGACTCACACATTCGGTAAGACAGTGAGACCCAGACTCACACACTCTGTAAGGCTGTCCGACCCAGACTCACACTCTGTAAGACAGTGAGACCCAGACTCATACACTGTGTAAGACAGTGAGTCCCAGACTCACACATTCTGTAAGATGGTCAGTACCAGACTCACACACTCTCTAAGACATTGAGACCCAGACTCACACACCCTGTAAGGCAGTCTGTCCCAGACTCACACACTCTGTAAGACAGACAGTCACAGACCCACACACTCCGTAAGACAGTGAGACCAAGACTCACACACTCTGTAAGTCAGTCTGTCCCAGACTCACACACTCTGTAAGACAGTGAGACCCAGACTCACACACTGTGTAAGACAGTCAGCCCCAGACTCACACAGTCTGTAAGACAGTGAGACCCAGACTCACACATTCTGTAAGATGGTCAGTACCAGACTCACACTCTCTGTAAGACAGTGAGACCCAGACTCACACATTCTGTAAGATGATCAGTACCAAACTCACACACTCTGTAAGACAGTGAGTCCCAGACTCACACACTCTCTAAGACAGTGAGACCCAGACTCACACACTCTGTAAGACAGTGAGTTCCAGACTCACACACCCTGTAATACCGTCAGTCCCAGACTCACACATTCTGTAAGACAGTGAGACCCATACTCACACACTCTGTAAGACAGTGAGACCCAGACAACGCACTCTGGAAGACAGTGAGACACAGACTCACACACTCTTTAAGACAGTCAGTCGCAGACTCACACTGTGTAAGACAGTGAGACCCAGACTCACACACTGTGTAAGACAGTCAGCCCCAGACTCACACAGTCTGTAAGACAGTGAGACCCAGACTCACACATTCTGTAAGACAGTCAGTCCCAGACTCACACACTCTGTAAGACAGTGAGACCCAGACTCACACACTGTGTAAGACAGTCAGCCCCAGACTCACACAGTCTGTAAGACAGTGAGACCCAGACTCACACATTCTGTAAGATGGTCAGTATCAGACTCACACTCTCTGTAAGACAGTGAGACCCAGACTCACACATTCTGTAAGATGGTCAGTACCAAACTCACAAAGTCTGTAAAACCGTGAGTCCCAGACTAACACACTCTCAAAGACAGTGAGACCCAGAATCACACACTCTGTAAGACAGTGAGTTCCAGACTCACACTCCCTGTAAGACAGTCAGTCCCAGACTCACACATTCGGTAAGACAGTGAGACCCAGACTCATACACTGTGTAAGACAGTGAGTCCCAGACTCACACATTCTTTAAGACTGTCCGTCCCAGACTCACACACTCTGTCAGACAGTGAGTTCCAGACTCACACACCCTGTAAGACAGTCAGTCCCAGACTCACACATTCGGTAAGACAGTGAGACCCAGACTCACACACTCTGTAAGTCAGTGAGTCCCAGACTCACACACTCTGTAAGACTGTCCGACCCAGACTCACACTCTGTAAGACAGAGAGACCCAGACTCATACACTGTGTAAGACAGTCAGTCCCAGACTCACACATTCTGTAAGATGGTCAGTACCAGACTCACACACTCTCTAAGAGAGTGAGACCCAGACTCACACACTCTGTATGGCAGTCTGTCCCAGACTCACACACTCTGTAAGACAGACAGTCCCAGACCCACACACTCCGTAAGACAGTGAGACCAAGACTCACACACTCTGTAAGGCAGTCTGTCCCAGACTCACACACTCTGTAAGACAGTGAGACCCAGACTCACACACTGTGTAAGACAGTCAGCCCCAGACTCACACAGTCTGTAAGACAGTGAGACCCAGACTCACACATTCTGTAAGATGGTCAGAACCAGACTCACACTCTCTGTAAGACAGTGAGACCCAGACTCACACATTCTGTAAGATGATCAGTACCAAACTCACACACTCTGTAAGACAGTGAGTCCCAGACTCACACACTCTCTAAGACAGTGAGACCCAGACTCACACACTCTGTAAGACAGTGAGTTCTAGACTCACACACCCTGTAATACCGTCAGTCCCAGACTCACACATTCTGTAAGACAGTGAGACCCAGACTCACACACTCTGTAAGACAGTGAGACCCAGACTCAGGCCCTCTGGAAGACAGTGAGACACAGACTCACACACTCTTTAAGACAGTCAGTCGCAGACTCACATTGTGTAAGACAGTGAGACCCAGACTCACACATTCTATAAGACAGTGAGACCCAGACTCACACACTCTGTAAGTCAGTGAGACCCAGACTCACGCACTCTGGAAGACAGTGAGACACAGACTCACACTCTCTTTAAGACAGTCAGTCGCAGACTCACAATGTGTAAGACAGTGAGACCCAGACTCACACATTCTGTAAGACAGTCAGTCCCAGACTCACACACTCTGTAAGACAGTGAGACCCTTACTCACACACTCTGTAAGACTGTCCGACCCAGACTCACACTCTGTAAGACAGTGAGACCCAGACTCATACACTGTGTAAGACAGTCAGTCCCAGACTCACACATTCTGTAAGATGGTCAGTACCAGACTCACACACTCTCTAAGACAGTGAGACCCAGACTCACACACTCTGTAAGGCAGTCTGTCCCAGAGTCACACACTCCGTAAGACAGTGAGACCCAGACTCACACTCTGTAAGACAGTGAGACCCAGACTCATACACTGTGTAAGACAGTCAGTCCCAGACTCACACATTCTGTAAGATGGTCAGTCCCAGACTCACACATTCTGTAAGACAGTGAGACCCATACTCACACACTCTGTAAGACAGTGAGACCCAGACTCATGCACTCTGGAAGACAGTGAGACACAGACTCACACACTCTTTAAGACAGTCAGTCGCAGACTCACATTGTGTAAGACAGTGAGACCCAGACTCACACATTCTGTAAGACAGTCAGTCCCAGACTCACACACTCTGTAAGACAGTGAGACCCAGACTCACACACTGTGTAAGACAGTCAGCCCCAGACTCACACAGTCTGTAAGACAGTGAGACCCAGACTCACACACTGTGTAAGACTGTCTGTCCCAGACTCACACACTCTGTAAGACAGTGAGTTCCAGACTCACACACCCTGTAAGACAGTCTGTCCCAGACTCACACATTCGGTAAGACAGTGAGACCCAGACTCACACACTCTGTAAGGCTGTCCGACCCAGACTCACACTCTGTAAGACAGTGAGACCCAGACTCATACACTGTGTAAGACAGTCAGTCCCAGACTCACACATTCTGTAAGATGGTCAGTACCAGACTCACACACTCTCTAAGACAGTGAGACCCAGACTCACACACCCTGTAAGGCAGTCTGTCCCAGACTCACACACTCTGTAAGACAGACAGTCACAGACCCACACACTCCGTAAGACAGTGAGACCAAGACTCACACACTCTATAAGTCAGTCTGTCCCAGACTCACACACTCTGTAAGACAGTGAGACCCAGACTCACACACTGTGTAAGACAGTCAGCCCCAGACTCACACAGTCTGTAAGACAGTGAGACCCAGACTCACACATTCTGTAAGATGGTCAGTACCAGACTCACACTCTCTGTAAGACAGTGAGACCCAGACTCACACATTCTGTAAGATGATCAGTACCAAACTCACACACTCTGTAAGACAGTGAGTCCCAGACTCATACACTCTCTAAGACAGTGAGTTCCAGACTCACACACCCTGTAATACCGTCAGTCCCAGACTCACACATTCTGTAAGACAGTGAGACCCAGACTCACGCACTCTGGAAGACAGTGAGACACAGACTCACACACTCTTTAAGACAGTCAGTCGCAGACTCACACTGTGTAAGACAGTGAGACCCAGACTCACACACTGTGTAAGACAGTCAGCCCCAGACTCACACAGTCTGTAAGACAGTGAGACCCAGACTCACACATTCTGTAAGACAGTCAGTCCCAGACTCACACACTCTGTAAGACAGTGAGACCCAGACTCACACACTGTGTAAGACAGTCAGCCCCAGACTCACACAGTCTGTAAGACAGTGAGACCCAGACTCACACATTCTGTAAGATGGTCAGTATCAGACTCACACTCTCTGTAAGACAGTGAGACCCAGACTCACACATTCTGTAAGATGGTCAGTACCAAACTCACAAAGTCTGTAAGACAGTGAGTCCCAGACTAACACACTCTCAAAGACAGTGAGACCCAGAATCACACACTCTGTAAGACAGTGAGTTCCAGACTCACACACCCTGTAAGACAGTCAGTCCCAGACTCACACATTCGGTAAGACAGTGAGACCCAGACTCATACACTGTGTAAGACAGTGAGTCCCAGACTCACACATTCTTTAAGACTGTCCGTCCCAGACTCACACACTCTGTCAGACAGTGAGTTCCAGACTCACACACCCTGTAAGACAGTCAGTCCCAGACTCACACATTCGGTAAGACAGTGAGACCCAGACTCACACACTCTGTAAGTCAGTGAGTCCCAGACTCACACACTCTGTAAGACTGTCCGACCCAGACTCACACTCTGTAAGACAGAGAGACCCAGACTCATACACTGTGTAAGACAGTCAGTCCCAGACTCACACATTCTGTAAGATGGTCAGTACCAGACTCACACACTCTCTAAGACAGTGAGACCCAGACTCACACACTCTGTATGGCAGTCTGTCCCAGACTCACACACTCTGTAAGACAGACAGTCCCAGACCCACACACTCCGTAAGACAGTGAGACCAAGACTCACACACTCTGTAAGGCAGTCTGTCCCAGACTCACACACTCTGTAAGACAGTGAGACCCAGACTCACACACTGTGTAAGACAGTCAGCCCCAGACTCACACAGTCTGTAAGACAGTGAGACCCAGACTCACACATTCTGTAAGATGGTCAGTACCAGACTCACACTCTCTGTAAGACAGTGATACCCAGACTCACACATTCTGTAAGATGATCAGTACCAAACTCACACACTCTGTAAGACAGTGAGTCCCAGACTCACACACTCTCTAAGACAGTGAGACCCAGACTCACACACTCTGTAAGACAGTGAGTTCCAGACTCACACACCCTGTAAGACAGTCAGTCCCAGACTCACACATTCGGTAAGACAGTGAGTGCCAGACTCACACACTCTCTAAGACAGTGAGACCCAGACTCACACACTCTGTAAGACAGTGAGTTCCAGACTCACACACCCTGTAAGACAGTCAGTCCCAGACTCACACATTCGGTAAGACAGTGAGTCCCATACTCACACACTCTGTAAGTCAGTGAGACCCAGACTCACGCACTCTGGAAGACAGTGAGACACAGACTCACACACCCTGTAATACCGTCAGTCCCAGACTCACACACTCTGTAAGACAGTGAGACCCAGACTCACACACTCTGTAAGACAGTGAGACCCAGACTCAGGCCCTCTGGAAGACAGTGAGACAAGGACTCACACACTCTTTAAGACAGTCAGTCGCAGACTCACATTGTGTAACACAGTGAGACCCAGACTCACACATTCTATAAGACAGTGAGACCCAGACTCACACACTCTGTAAGTCAGTGAGACCCAGACTCACGCACTCTGGAAGACAGTGAGACACAGACTCACACTCTCTTTAAGACAGTCAGTCGCAGACTCACAATGTGTAAGACAGTGAGACCCAGACTCACACATTCTGTAAGACAGTCAGTCCCAGACTCACACACTCTGTAAGACAGTGAGACCCAGACTCACACACCCTGTAAGTCTGTCCGTCCCAGACGCACACACTCTGTAAGACAGTAAGTCCCAGACTCACACATTCTGTAAGACAGTCAGTCCCAGACTCACACACTCTGTAAGACAGTGAGACCCATACTCACACACTCTGTAAGACTGTCCGACCCAGACTCACACTCTGTAAGACAGTGAGACCCAGACTCATACACTGTGTAAGACAGTCAGTCCCAGACTCACACATTCTGTAAGATGGTCAGTACCAGACTCACACACTCTCTAAGACAGTGAGACCCAGACTCACACACTCTGTAAGGCAGTCTGTCCCAGAGTCACACACTCCGTAAGACAGTGAGACCCAGACTCACACTCTGTAAGACAGTGAGACCCAGACTCATACACTGTGTAAGACAGGCAGTCCCAGACTCACACATTCTGTAAGATGGTCAGTACCAGACTCACACACTCTCTAAGACAGTGAGACCCAGACTCAGACTCTGTAAGTCAGTGAGTCCCAGACTCACACACTCTTTTAGACAGTCAGTCGCAGACTCACACACTCTGTAAGATAGTGAGTCCCAGACTGACACACTCTGTAAGGCAGTCTGTCCCAGAGTCACACACTCCGTAAGACAGTGAGACCCAGACTCACACTCTGTAAGACAGTGAGACCCACACTCACACACTCTATAAGACACTGAGACCCAGACTCACGCACTCTGGAAGACAGTGAGTCACAGACTTACACACTCTGTAAGACAGTGAGACCCATACTCACACATTCTGTAAGACACTGAGACCAAGACTCACGCACTCTGGAAGACAGTGAGTCACAGACTCACACATTCTGTAAGACTGTCAGTCCCAGACTCACACACTCTGTAAGACAGTGAGACCCAGACTCACACACTCTGTAAGACAGTGAGTTCCAGACTCACACACCCTGTAAGACAGTCAGTCCCTGACTCACACATTCGGTAAGACAGTGAGACCCAGACTCACACACTCTGTAAGTCAGTGAGTCCCAGACTCACACACTCTGTAAGACTGTCCGACCCAGACTCACACTCTGTAAGACAGTGAGACCCAGACTCATACACTGTGTAAGACAGTCAGTCCCAGACTCACACATTCTGTAAGATGGTCAGTCCCAGACTCACACATTCTGTAAGACAGTGAGACCCATACTCACACACTCTGTAAGACAGTGAGACCCAGACTCATGCACTCTGGAAGACAGTGAGACACAGACTCACACACTCTTTAAGACAGTCAGTCGCAGACTCACATTGTGTAAGACAGTGAGACCCAGACTCACACATTCTGTAAGACAGTCAGTCCCAGACTCACACACTCTGTAAGACAGTGAGACCCAGACTCACACACTGTGTAAGACAGTCAGCCCCAGACTCACACAGTCTGTAAGACAGTGAGACCCAGACTCACACACTGTGTAAGACTGTCCGTCCCAGACTCACACACTCTGTAAGACAGTGAGTTCCAGACTCACACACCCTGTAAGACAGTCTGTCCCAGACTCACACATTCGGTAAGACAGTGAGACCCAGACTCACACACTCTGTAAGGCTGTCCGACCCAGACTCACACTCTGTAAGACAGTGAGACCCAGACTCATACACTGTGTAAGACAGTCAGTCCCAGACTCACACATTCTGTAAGATGGTCAGTACCAGACTCACACACTCTCTAAGACAGTGAGACCCAGACTCACACACCCTGTAAGGCAGTCTGTCCCAGACTCACACACTCTGTAAGACAGACAGTCACAGACCCACACACTCCGTAAGACAGTGAGACCAAGACTCACACACTCTGTAAGTCAGTCTGTCCCAGACTCACACACTCTGTAAGACAGTGAGACCCAGACTCACACACTGTGTAAGACAGTCAGCCCCAGACTCACACAGTCTGTAAGACAGTGAGACCCAGACTCACACATTCTGTAAGATGGTCAGTACCAGACTCACACTCTCTGTAAGACAGTGAGACCCAGACTCACACATTCTGTAAGATGATCAGTACCAAACTCACACACTCTGTAAGACAGTGAGTCCCAGACTCACACACTCTCTAAGACAGTGAGACCCAGACTCACACACTCTGTAAGACAGTGAGTTCCAGACTCACACACCCTGTAATACCGTCAGTCCCAGACTCACACATTCTGTAAGACAGTGAGACCCATACTCACACACTCTGTAAGACAGTGAGACCCAGACTCACACAGTCTGTAAGACAGTGAGACCCAGACTCACACATTCTGTAAGATGGTCAGTACCAGACTCACACTCTCTGTAAGACAGTGAGACCCAGACTCACACATTCTGTAAGATGATCAGTACCAAACTCACACACTCTGTAAGACAGTGAGTCCCAGACTCACACACTCTCTAAGACAGTGAGTTCCAGACTCACACACCCTGTAATACCGTCAGTCCCAGACTCACACATTCTGTAAGACAGTGAGACCCAGACTCACGCACTCTGGAAGACAGTGAGACACAGACTCACACACTCTTTAAGACAGTCAGTCGCAGACTCACACTGTGTAAGACAGTGAGACCCAGACTCACACACTGTGTAAGACAGTCAGCCCCAGACTCACACAGTCTGTAAGACAGTGAGACCCAGACTCACACATTCTGTAAGACAGTCAGTCCCAGACTCACACACTCTGTAAGACAGTGAGACCCAGACTCACACACTGTGTAAGACAGTCAGCCCCAGACTCACACAGTCTGTAAGACAGTGAGACCCAGACTCACACATTCTGTAAGATGGTCAGTATCAGACTCACACTCTCTGTAAGACAGTGAGACCCAGACTCACACATTCTGTAAGATGGTCAGTACCAAACTCACAAAGTCTGTAAGACAGTGAGTCCCAGACTAACACACTCTCAAAGACAGTGAGACCCAGAATCACACACTCTGTAAGACAGTGAGTTCCAGACTCACACACCCTGTAAGACAGTCAGTCCCAGACTCACACATTCGGTAAGACAGTGAGACCCAGACTCATACACTGTGTAAGACAGTGAGTCCCAGACTCACACATTCTTTAAGACTGTCCGTCCCAGACTCACACACTCTGTCAGACAGTGAGTTCCAGACTCACACACCCTGTAAGACAGTCAGTCCCAGACTCACACATTCGGTAAGACAGTGAGACCCAGACTCACACACTCTGTAAGTCAGTGAGTCCCAGACTCACACACTCTGTAAGACTGTCCGACCCAGACTCACACTCTGTAAGACAGAGAGACCCAGACTCATACACTGTGTAAGACAGTCAGTCCCAGACTCACACATTCTGTAAGATGGTCAGTACCAGACTCACACACTCTCTAAGACAGTGAGACCCAGACTCACACACTCTGTATGGCAGTCTGTCCCAGACTCACACACTCTGTAAGACAGACAGTCCCAGACCCACACACTCCGTAAGACAGTGAGACCAAGACTCACACACTCTGTAAGGCAGTCTGTCCCAGACTCACACACTCTGTAAGACAGTGAGACCCAGACTCACACACTGTGTAAGACAGTCAGCCCCAGACTCACACAGTCTGTAAGACAGTGAGACCCAGACTCACACATTCTGTAAGATGGTCAGTACCAGACTCACACTCTCTGTAAGACAGTGATACCCAGACTCACACATTCTGTAAGATGATCAGTACCAAACTCACACACTCTGTAAGACAGTGAGTCCCAGACTCACACACTCTCTAAGACAGTGAGACCCAGACTCACACACTCTGTAAGACAGTGAGTTCCAGACTCACACACCCTGTAAGACAGTCAGTCCCAGACTCACACATTCGGTAAGACAGTGAGTGCCAGACTCACACACTCTCTAAGACAGTGAGACCCAGACTCACACACTCTGTAAGACAGTGAGTTCCAGACTCACACACCCTGTAAGACAGTCAGTCCCAGACTCACACATTCGGTAAGACAGTGAGTCCCATACTCACACACTCTGTAAGTCAGTGAGACCCAGACTCACGCACTCTGGAAGACAGTGAGACACAGACTCACACACCCTGTAATACCGTCAGTCCCAGACTCACACACTCTGTAAGACAGTGAGACCCAGACTCACACACTCTGTAAGACAGTGAGACCCAGACTCAGGCCCTCTGGAAGACAGTGAGACAAGGACTCACACACTCTTTAAGACAGTCAGTCGCAGACTCACATTGTGTAACACAGTGAGACCCAGACTCACACATTCTATAAGACAGTGAGACCCAGACTCACACACTCTGTAAGTCAGTGAGACCCAGACTCACGCACTCTGGAAGACAGTGAGACACAGACTCACACTCTCTTTAAGACAGTCAGTCGCAGACTCACAATGTGTAAGACAGTGAGACCCAGACTCACACATTCTGTAAGACAGTCAGTCCCAGACTCACACACTCTGTAAGACAGTGAGACCCAGACTCACACACCCTGTAAGTCTGTCCGTCCCAGACGCACACACTCTGTAAGACAGTAAGTCCCAGACTCACACATTCTGTAAGACAGTCAGTCCCAGACTCACACACTCTGTAAGACAGTGAGACCCATACTCACACACTCTGTAAGACTGTCCGACCCAGACTCACACTCTGTAAGACAGTGAGACCCAGACTCATACACTGTGTAAGACAGTCAGTCCCAGACTCACACATTCTGTAAGATGGTCAGTACCAGACTCACACACTCTCTAAGACAGTGAGACCCAGACTCACACACTCTGTAAGGCAGTCTGTCCCAGAGTCACACACTCCGTAAGACAGTGAGACCCAGACTCACACTCTGTAAGACAGTGAGACCCAGACTCATACACTGTGTAAGACAGGCAGTCCCAGACTCACACATTCTGTAAGATGGTCAGTACCAGACTCACACACTCTGTAAGACAGTGAGACCCAGACTCACACACTCTGTAAGACAGTGAGTTCCAGACTCACACACCCTGTAAGACAGTCAGTCCCTGACTCACACATTCGGTAAGACAGTGAGACCCAGACTCACACACTCTGTAAGTCAGTGAGTCCCAGACTCACACACTCTGTAAGACTGTCCGACCCAGACTCACACTCTGTAAGACAGTGAGACCCAGACTCATACACTGTGTAAGACAGTCAGTCCCAGACTCACACATTCTGTAAGATGGTCAGTCCCAGACTCACACATTCTGTAAGACAGTGAGACCCATACTCACACACTCTGTAAGACAGTGAGACCCAGACTCATGCACTCTGGAAGACAGTGAGACACAGACTCACACACTCTTTAAGACAGTCAGTCGCAGACTCACATTGTGTAAGACAGTGAGACCCAGACTCACACATTCTGTAAGACAGTCAGTCCCAGACTCACACACTCTGTAAGACAGTGAGACCCAGACTCACACACTGTGTAAGACAGTCAGCCCCAGACTCACACAGTCTGTAAGACAGTGAGACCCAGACTCACACACTGTGTAAGACTGTCCGTCCCAGACTCACACACTCTGTAAGACAGTGAGTTCCAGACTCACACACCCTGTAAGACAGTCTGTCCCAGACTCACACATTCGGTAAGACAGTGAGACCCAGACTCACACACTCTGTAAGGCTGTCCGACCCAGACTCACACTCTGTAAGACAGTGAGACCCAGACTCATACACTGTGTAAGACAGTCAGTCCCAGACTCACACATTCTGTAAGATGGTCAGTACCAGACTCACACACTCTCTAAGACAGTGAGACCCAGACTCACACACCCTGTAAGGCAGTCTGTCCCAGACTCACACACTCTGTAAGACAGACAGTCACAGACCCACACACTCCGTAAGACAGTGAGACCAAGACTCACACACTCTGTAAGTCAGTCTGTCCCAGACTCACACACTCTGTAAGACAGTGAGACCCAGACTCACACACTGTGTAAGACAGTCAGCCCCAGACTCACACAGTCTGTAAGACAGTGAGACCCAGACTCACACATTCTGTAAGATGGTCAGTACCAGACTCACACTCTCTGTAAGACAGTGAGACCCAGACTCACACATTCTGTAAGATGATCAGTACCAAACTCACACACTCTGTAAGACAGTGAGTCCCAGACTCACACACTCTCTAAGACAGTGAGACCCAGACTCACACACTCTGTAAGACAGTGAGTTCCAGACTCACACACCCTGTAATACCGTCAGTCCCAGACTCACACATTCTGTAAGAGAGTGAGACCCATACTCACACACTCTGTAAGACAGTGAGACCCAGACTCACGCACTCTGGAAGACAGTGAGACACAGACTCACACACTCTTTAAGACAGTCAGTCGCAGACTCACACTGTGTAAGACAGTGAGACCCAGACTCACACACTGTGTAAGACAGTCAGCCCCAGACTCACACATTCTGTAAGATGGTCAGAACCAGACTCACACTCTCTGTAAGACAGTGAGACCCAGACTCACACATTCTGTAAGATGATCAGTACCAAACTCACACACTCTGTAAGACAGTGAGTCCCAGACTCACACACTCTCTAAGACAGTGAGACCCAGACTCACACATTCTGTAAGACAGTCAGTCCCAGACTCACACACTCTGTAAGACAGTGAGACCCAGACTCACACACTGTGTAAGACAGTCAGCCCCAGACTCACACAGTCTGTAAGACAGTGAGACCCAGACTCACACATTCTGTAAGATGGTCAGTGTCAGACTCACACTCTCTGTAAGACAGTGAGACCCAGACTCACACATTCTGTAAGATGGTCAGTACCAAACTCACAAAGTCTGTAAGACCGTGAGTCCCAGACTAACACACTCTCAAAGACAGTGAGACCCAGAATCACACACTCTGTAAGACAGTGAGTTCCAGACTCACACTCCCTGTAAGACAGTCAGTCCCAGACTCACACATTCGGTAAGACAGTGAGACCCAGACTCATACACTGTGTAAGACAGTGAGTCCCAGACTCACACATTCTTTAAGACTGTCCGTCCCAGACTCACACACTCTGTCAGACAGTGAGTTCCAGACTCACACACCCTGTAAGACAGTCAGTCCCAGACTCACACATTCGGTAAGACAGTGAGACCCAGACTCACACACTCTGTAAGTCAGTGAGTCCCAGACTCACACACTCTGTAAGACTGTCCGACCCAGACTCACACTCTGTAAGACAGAGAGACCCAGACTCATACACTGTGTAAGACAGTCAGTCCCAGACTCACACATTCTGTAAGATGGTCAGTACCAGACTCACACACTCTCTAAGACAGTGAGACCCAGACTCACACACTCTGTATGGCAGTCTGTCCCAGACTCACACACTCTGTAAGACAGACAGTCCCAGACCCACACACTCCGTAAGACAGTGAGACCAAGACTCACACACTCTGTAAGGCAGTCTGTCCCAGACTCACACACTCTGTAAGACAGTGAGACCCAGACTCACACACTGTGTAAGACAGTCAGCCCCAGACTCACACAGTCTGTAAGACAGTGAGACCCAGACTCACACATTCTGTAAGATGGTCAGAACCAGACTCACACTCTCTGTAAGACAGTGAGACCCAGACTCACACATTCTGTAAGATGATCAGTACCAAACTCACACACTCTGTAAGACAGTGAGTCCCAGACTCACACACTCTCTAAGACAGTGAGACCCAGACTCACACACTCTGTAAGACAGTGAGTTCTAGACTCACACACCCTGTAATACCGTCAGTCCCAGACTCACACATTCTGTAAGACAGTGAGACCCAGACTCACACACTCTGTAAGACAGTGAGACCCAGACTCAGGCCCTCTGGAAGACAGTGAGACACAGACTCACACACTCTTTAAGACAGTCAGTCGCAGACTCACATTGTGTAAGACAGTGAGACCCAGACTCACACATTCTATAAGACAGTGAGACCCAGACTCACACACTCTGTAAGTCAGTGAGACCCAGACTCACGCACTCTGGAAGACAGTGAGACACAGACTCACACTCTCTTTAAGACAGTCAGTCGCAGACTCACAATGTGTAAGACAGTGAGACCCAGACTCACACATTCTGTAAGACAGTCAGTCCCAGACTCACACACTCTGTAAGACAGTGAGACCCTTACTCACACACTCTGTAAGACTGTCCGACCCAGACTCACACTCTGTAAGACAGTGAGACCCAGACTCATACACTGTGTAAGACAGTCAGTCCCAGACTCACACATTCTGTAAGATGGTCAGTACCAGACTCACACACTCTCTAAGACAGTGAGACCCAGACTCACACACTCTGTAAGGCAGTCTGTCCCAGAGTCACACACTCCGTAAGACAGTGAGACCCAGACTCACACTCTGTAAGACAGTGAGACCCAGACTCATACACTGTGTAAGACAGTCAGTCCCAGACTCACACATTCTGTAAGATGGTCAGTCCCAGACTCACACATTCTGTAAGACAGTGAGACCCATACTCACACACTCTGTAAGACAGTGAGACCCAGACTCATGCACTCTGGAAGACAGTGAGACACAGACTCACACACTCTTTAAGACAGTCAGTCGCAGACTCACATTGTGTAAGACAGTGAGACCCAGACTCACACATTCTGTAAGACAGTCAGTCCCAGACTCACACACTCTGTAAGACAGTGAGACCCAGACTCACACACTGTGTAAGACAGTCAGCCCCAGACTCACACAGTCTGTAAGACAGTGAGACCCAGACTCACACACTGTGTAAGACTGTCTGTCCCAGACTCACACACTCTGTAAGACAGTGAGTTCCAGACTCACACACCCTGTAAGACAGTCTGTCCCAGACTCACACATTCGGTAAGACAGTGAGACCCAGACTCACACACTCTGTAAGGCTGTCCGACCCAGACTCACACTCTGTAAGACAGTGAGACCCAGACTCATACACTGTGTAAGACAGTCAGTCCCAGACTCACACATTCTGTAAGATGGTCAGTACCAGACTCACACACTCTCTAAGACAGTGAGACCCAGACTCACACACCCTGTAAGGCAGTCTGTCCCAGACTCACACACTCTGTAAGACAGACAGTCACAGACCCACACACTCCGTAAGACAGTGAGACCAAGACTCACACACTCTGTAAGTCAGTCTGTCCCAGACTCACACACTCTGTAAGACAGTGAGACCCAGACTCACACACTGTGTAAGACAGTCAGCCCCAGACTCACACAGTCTGTAAGACAGTGAGACCCAGACTCACACATTCTGTAAGATGGTCAGTACCAGACTCACACTCTCTGTAAGACAGTGAGACCCAGACTCACACATTCTGTAAGATGATCAGTACCAAACTCACACACTCTGTAAGACAGTGAGTCCCAGACTCACACACTCTCTAAGACAGTGAGTTCCAGACTCACACACCCTGTAATACCGTCAGTCCCAGACTCACACATTCTGTAAGACAGTGAGACCCAGACTCACGCACTCTGGAAGACAGTGAGACACAGACTCACACACTCTTTAAGACAGTCAGTCGCAGACTCACACTGTGTAAGACAGTGAGACCCAGACTCACACACTGTGTAAGACAGTCAGCCCCAGACTCACACAGTCTGTAAGACAGTGAGACCCAGACTCACACATTCTGTAAGACAGTCAGTCCCAGACTCACACACTCTGTAAGACAGTGAGACCCAGACTCACACACTGTGTAAGACAGTCAGCCCCAGACTCACACAGTCTGTAAGACAGTGAGACCCAGACTCACACATTCTGTAAGATGGTCAGTATCAGACTCACACTCTCTGTAAGACAGTGAGACCCAGACTCACACATTCTGTAAGATGGTCAGTACCAAACTCACAAAGTCTGTAAGACAGTGAGTCCCAGACTAACACACTCTCAAAGACAGTGAGACCCAGAATCACACACTCTGTAAGACAGTGAGTTCCAGACTCACACACCCTGTAAGACAGTCAGTCCCAGACTCACACATTCGGTAAGACAGTGAGACCCAGACTCATACACTGTGTAAGACAGTGAGTCCCAGACTCACACATTCTTTAAGACTGTCCGTCCCAGACTCACACACTCTGTCAGACAGTGAGTTCCAGACTCACACACCCTGTAAGACAGTCAGTCCCAGACTCACACATTCGGTAAGACAGTGAGACCCAGACTCACACACTCTGTAAGTCAGTGAGTCCCAGACTCACACACTCTGTAAGACTGTCCGACCCAGACTCACACTCTGTAAGACAGAGAGACCCAGACTCATACACTGTGTAAGACAGTCAGTCCCAGACTCACACATTCTGTAAGATGGTCAGTACCAGACTCACACACTCTCTAAGACAGTGAGACCCAGACTCACACACTCTGTATGGCAGTCTGTCCCAGACTCACACACTCTGTAAGACAGACAGTCCCAGACCCACACACTCCGTAAGACAGTGAGACCAAGACTCACACACTCTGTAAGGCAGTCTGTCCCAGACTCACACACTCTGTAAGACAGTGAGACCCAGACTCACACACTGTGTAAGACAGTCAGCCCCAGACTCACACAGTCTGTAAGACAGTGAGACCCAGACTCACACATTCTGTAAGATGGTCAGTACCAGACTCACACTCTCTGTAAGACAGTGATACCCAGACTCACACATTCTGTAAGATGATCAGTACCAAACTCACACACTCTGTAAGACAGTGAGTCCCAGACTCACACACTCTCTAAGACAGTGAGACCCAGACTCACACACTCTGTAAGACAGTGAGTTCCAGACTCACACACCCTGTAAGACAGTCAGTCCCAGACTCACACATTCGGTAAGACAGTGAGTGCCAGACTCACACACTCTCTAAGACAGTGAGACCCAGACTCACACACTCTGTAAGACAGTGAGTTCCAGACTCACACACCCTGTAAGACAGTCAGTCCCAGACTCACACATTCGGTAAGACAGTGAGTCCCATACTCACACACTCTGTAAGTCAGTGAGACCCAGACTCACGCACTCTGGAAGACAGTGAGACACAGACTCACACACCCTGTAATACCGTCAGTCCCAGACTCACACACTCTGTAAGACAGTGAGACCCAGACTCACACACTCTGTAAGACAGTGAGACCCATACTCACACACTCTGTAAGTCAGTGAGACCCAGACTCACGCACTCTGGAAGACAGTGAGACACAGACTCACACTCTCTTTAAGACAGTCAGTCGCAGACTCACAATGTGTAAGACAGTGAGACCCAGACTCACACATTCTGTAAGACAGTCAGTCCCAGACTCACACACTCTGTAAGACAGTGAGACCCAGACTCACACACCCTGTAAGTCTGTCCGTCCCAGACGCACACACTCTGTAAGACAGTAAGTCCCAGACTCACACATTCTGTAAGACAGTCAGTCCCAGACTCACACACTCTGTAAGACAGTGAGACCCATACTCACACACTCTGTAAGACTGTCCGACCCAGACTCACACTCTGTAAGACAGTGAGACCCAGACTCATACACTGTGTAAGACAGTCAGTCCCAGACTCACACATTCTGTAAGATGGTCAGTACCAGACTCACACACTCTCTAAGACAGTGAGACCCAGACTCACACACTCTGTAAGGCAGTCTGTCCCAGAGTCACACACTCCGTAAGACAGTGAGACCCAGACTCACACTCTGTAAGACAGTGAGACCCAGACTCATACACTGTGTAAGACAGGCAGTCCCAGACTCACACATTCTGTAAGATGGTCAGTACCAGACTCACACACTCTCTAAGACAGTGAGACCCAGACTCAGACTCTGTAAGTCAGTGAGTCCCAGACTCACACACTCTTTTAGACAGTCAGTCGCAGACTCACACACTCTGTAAGATAGTGAGTCCCAGACTGACACACTCTGTAAGGCAGTCTGTCCCAGAGTCACACACTCCGTAAGACAGTGAGACCCAGACTCACACTCTGTAAGACAGTGAGACCCACACTCACACACTCTATAAGACACTGAGACCCAGACTCACGCACTCTGGAAGACAGTGAGTCACAGACTTACACACTCTGTAAGACAGTGAGACCCATACTCACACATTCTGTAAGACACTGAGACCAAGACTCACGCACTCTGGAAGACAGTGAGTCACAGACTCACACATTCTGTAAGACTGTCAGTCCCAGACTCACACACTCTGTAAGACAGTGAGACCCAGACTCACACACTCTGTAAGACAGTGAGTTCCAGACTCACACACCCTGTAAGACAGTCAGTCCCTGACTCACACATTCGGTAAGACAGTGAGACCCAGACTCACACACTCTGTAAGTCAGTGAGTCCCAGACTCACACACTCTGTAAGACTGTCCGACCCAGACTCACACTCTGTAAGACAGTGAGACCCAGACTCATACACTGTGTAAGACAGTCAGTCCCAGACTCACACATTCTGTAAGATGGTCAGTCCCAGACTCACACATTCTGTAAGACAGTGAGACCCATACTCACACACTCTGTAAGACAGTGAGACCCAGACTCATGCACTCTGGAAGACAGTGAGACACAGACTCACACACTCTTTAAGACAGTCAGTCGCAGACTCACATTGTGTAAGACAGTGAGACCCAGACTCACACATTCTGTAAGACAGTCAGTCCCAGACTCACACACTCTGTAAGACAGTGAGACCCAGACTCACACACTGTGTAAGACAGTCAGCCCCAGACTCACACAGTCTGTAAGACAGTGAGACCCAGACTCACACACTGTGTAAGACTGTCCGTCCCAGACTCACACACTCTGTAAGACAGTGAGTTCCAGACTCACACACCCTGTAAGACAGTCTGTCCCAGACTCACACATTCGGTAAGACAGTGAGACCCAGACTCACACACTCTGTAAGGCTGTCCGACCCAGACTCACACTCTGTAAGACAGTGAGACCCAGACTCATACACTGTGTAAGACAGTCAGTCCCAGACTCACACATTCTGTAAGATGGTCAGTACCAGACTCACACACTCTCTAAGACAGTGAGACCCAGACTCACACACCCTGTAAGGCAGTCTGTCCCAGACTCACACACTCTGTAAGACAGACAGTCACAGACCCACACACTCCGTAAGACAGTGAGACCAAGACTCACACACTCTGTAAGTCAGTCTGTCCCAGACTCACACACTCTGTAAGACAGTGAGACCCAGACTCACACACTGTGTAAGACAGTCAGCCCCAGACTCACACAGTCTGTAAGACAGTGAGACCCAGACTCACACATTCTGTAAGATGGTCAGTACCAGACTCACACTCTCTGTAAGACAGTGAGACCCAGACTCACACATTCTGTAAGATGATCAGTACCAAACTCACACACTCTGTAAGACAGTGAGTCCCAGACTCACACACTCTCTAAGACAGTGAGACCCAGACTCACACACTCTGTAAGACAGTGAGTTCCAGACTCACACACCCTGTAATACCGTCAGTCCCAGACTCACACATTCTGTAAGACAGTGAGACCCATACTCACACACTCTGTAAGACAGTGAGACCCAGACTCACGCACTCTGGAAGACAGTGAGACACAGACTCACACACTCTTTAAGACAGTCAGTCGCAGACTCACACTGTGTAAGACAGTGAGACCCAGACTCACACACTGTGTAAGACAGTCAGCCCCAGACTCACACAGTCTGTAAGACAGTGAGACCCAGACTCACACATTCTGTAAGACAGTCAGTCCCAGACTCACACACTCTGTAAGACAGTGAGACCCAGACTCACACACTGTGTAAGACAGTCAGCCCCAGACTCACACAGTCTGTAAGACAGTGAGACCCAGACTCACACATTCTGTAAGATGGTCAGTATCAGACTCACACTCTCTGTAAGACAGTGAGACCCAGACTCACACATTCTGTAAGATGGTCAGTACCAAACTCACAAAGTCTGTAGGACAGTGAGTCCCAGACTAACACACTCTCAAAGACAGTGAGACCCAGAATCACACACTCTGTAAGACAGTGAGTTCCAGACTCACACACCCTGTAAGACAGTCAGTCCCAGACTCACACATTCGGTAAGACAGTGAGACCCAGACTCATACACTGTGTAAGACAGTGAGTCCCAGACTCACACATTCTTTAAGACTGTCCGTCCCAGACTCACACACTCTGTCAGACAGTGAGTTCCAGACTCACACACCCTGTAAGACAGTCAGTCCCAGACTCACACATTCGGTAAGACAGTGAGACCCAGACTCACACACTCTGTAAGTCAGTGAGTCCCAGACTCACACACTCTGTAAGACTGTCCGACCCAGACTCACACTCTGTAAGACAGAGAGACCCAGACTCATACACTGTGTAAGACAGTCAGTCCCAGACTCACACATTCTGTAAGATGGTCAGTACCAGACTCACACACTCTCTAAGACAGTGAGACCCAGACTCACACACTCTGTATGGCAGTCTGTCCCAGACTCACACACTCTGTAAGACAGACAGTCCCAGACCCACACACTCCGTAAGACAGTGAGACCAAGACTCACACACTCTGTAAGGCAGTCTATCCCAGACTCACACACTCTGTAAGACAGTGAGACCCAGACTCACACACTGTGTAAGACAGTCAGCCCCAGACTCACACAGTCTGTAAGACAGTGAGACCCAGACTCACACATTCTGTAAGATGGTCAGAACCAGACTCACACTCTCTGTAAGACAGTGAGACCCAGACTCACACATTCTGTAAGATGATCAGTACCAAACTCACACACTCTGTAAGACAGTGAGTCCCAGACTCACACACTCTCTAAGACAGTGAGACCCAGACTCACACACTCTGTAAGACAGTGAGTTCTAGACTCACACACCCTGTAATACCGTCAGTCCCAGACTCACACATTCTGTAAGACAGTGAGACCCAGACTCACACACTCTGTAAGACAGTGAGACCCAGACTCAGGCCCTCTGGAAGACAGTGAGACACAGACTCACACACTCTTTAAGACAGTCAGTCGCAGACTCACAATGTGTAAGACAGTGAGACCCAGACTCACACATTCTGTAAGACAGTCAGTCCCAGACTCACACACTCTGTAAGACAGTGAGACCCATACTCACACACTCTGTAAGACTGTCCGACCCAGACTCACACTCTGTAAGACAGTGAGACCCAGACTCATACACTGTGTAAGACAGTCAGTCCCAGACTCACACATTCTGTAAGATGGTCAGTACCAGACTCACACACTCTCTAAGACAGTGAGACCCAGACTCACACACTCTGTAAGGCAGTCTGTCCCAGAGTCACACACTCCGTAAGACAGTGAGACCCAGACTCACACTCTGTAAGACAGTGAGACCCAGACTCATACACTGTGTAAGACAGTCAGTCCCAGACTCACACATTCTGTAAGATGGTCAGTCCCAGACTCACACATTCTGTAAGACAGACAGTCACAGACCCACACACTCCGTAAGACAGTGAGACCAAGACTCACACACTCTGTAAGTCAGTCTGTCCCAGACTCACACACTCTGTAAGACAGTGAGACCCAGACTCACACACTGTGTAAGACAGTCAGCCCCAGACTCACACAGTCTGTAAGACAGTGAGACCCAGACTCACACATTCTGTAAGATGGTCAGTACCAGACTCACACTCTCTGTAAGACAGTGAGTCCCAGACTCACACACTCTCTAAGACAGTGAGACCCAGACTCACACACTCTGTAAGACAGTGAGTTCCAGACTCACACACCCTGTAATACCGTCAGTCCCAGACTCACACATTCTGTAAGACAGTGAGACCCATACTCACACACTCTGTAAGACAGTGAGACCCAGACTCACGCACTCTGGAAGACAGTGAGACACAGACTCACACACTCTTTAAGACAGTCAGTCGCAGACTCACACTGTGTAAGACAGTGAGACCCAGACTCACACACTGTGTAAGACAGTCAGCCCCAGACTCACACAGTCTGTAAGACAGTGAGACCCAGACTCACACATTCTGTAAGACAGTCAGTCCCAGACTCACACACTCTGTAAGACAGTGAGACCCAGACTCACACACTGTGTAAGACAGTCAGCCCCAGACTCACACAGTCTGTAAGACAGTGAGACCCAGACTCACACATTCTGTAAGATGGTCAGTATCAGACTCACACTCTCTGTAAGACAGTGAGACCCAGACTCACACATTCTGTAAGATGGTCAGTACCAAACTCACAAAGTCTGTAAGACAGTGAGTCCCAGATTAACACACTCTCAAAGACAGTGAGACCCAGAATCACACACTCTGTAAGACAGTGAGTTCCAGACTCACACACCCTGTAAGACAGTCAGTCCCAGACTCACACATTCGGTAAGACAGTGAGACCCAGACTCATACACTGTGTAAGACAGTGAGTCCCAGACTCACACATTCTTTAAGACTGTCCGTCCCAGACTCACACACTCTGTCAGACAGTGAGTTCCAGACTCACACACCCTGTAAGACAGTCAGTCCCAGACTCACACATTCGGTAAGACAGTGAGACCCAGACTCACACACTCTGTAAGTCAGTGAGTCCCAGACTCACACACTCTGTAAGACTGTCCGACCCAGACTCACACTCTGTAAGACAGAGAGACCCAGACTCATACACTGTGTAAGACAGTCAGTCCCAGACTCACACATTCTGTAAGATGGTCAGTACCAGACTCACACACTCTCTAAGACAGTGAGACCCAGACTCACACACTCTGTATGGCAGTCTGTCCCAGACTCACACACTCTGTAAGACAGACAGTCCCAGACCCACACACTCCATAAGACAGTGAGACCAAGACTCACACACTCTGTAAGGCAGTCTATCCCAGACTCACACACTCTGTAAGACAGTGAGACCCAGACTCACACACTGTGTAAGACAGTCAGCCCCAGACTCACACAGTCTGTAAGACAGTGAGACCCAGACTCACACATTCTGTAAGATGGTCAGAACCAGACTCACACTCTCTGTAAGACAGTGAGTCCCAGACTCACACACTCTCTAAGACAGTGAGACCCAGACTCACACACTCTGTAAGACAGTGAGTTCTAGACTCACACACCATGTAATACCGTCAGTCCCAGACTCACACATTCTGTAAGACAGTGAGACCCAGACTCACACACTCTGTAAGACAGTGAGACCCAGATTCAGGCCCTCTGGAAGACAGTGAGACACAGACTCACACACTCTTTAAGACAGTCAGTCGCAGACTCACATTGTGTAAGACAGTGAGACCCAGACTCACACATTCTATAAGACAGTGAGACCCAGACTCACACACTCTGTAAGTCAGTGAGACCCAGACTCACGCACTCTGGAAGACAGTGAGACACAGACTCACACTCTCTTTAAGACAGTCAGTCGCAGACTCACAATGTGTAAGACAGTGAGACCCAGACTCACACATTCTGTAAGACAGTCAGTCCCAGACTCACACACTCTGTAAGACAGTGAGACCCAGACTCACACACCCTGTAAGTCTGTCCGTCCCAGACGCACACACTCTGTAAGACAGTAAGTCCCAGACTCACACATTCTGTAAGACAGTCAGTCCCAGACTCACACACTCTGTAAGACAGTGAGACCCATACTCACACACTCTGTAAGACTGTCCGACCCAGACTCACACTCTGTAAGACAGTGAGACCCAGACTCATACACTGTGTAAGACAGTCAGTCCCAGACTCACACATTCTGTAAGATGGTCAGTACCAGACTCACACACTCTCTAAGACAGTGAGACCCAGACTCACACACTCTGTAAGGCAGTCTGTCCCAGAGTCACACACTCCGTAAGACAGTGAGACCCAGACTCACACTCTGTAAGACAGTGAGACCCAGACTCATACACTGTGTAAGACAGGCAGTCCCAGACTCACACATTCTGTAAGATGGTCAGTACCAGACTCACACACTCTCTAAGACAGTGAGACCCAGACTCAGACTCTGTAAGTCAGTGAGTCCCAGACTCACACACTCTTTTAGACAGTCAGTCGCAGACTCACACACTCTGTCAGATAGTGAGTCCCAGACTGACACACTCTGTAAGGCAGTCTGTCCCAGAGTCACACACTCCGTAAGACAGTGAGACCCAGACTCACACTCTGTAAGACAGTGAGACCCACACTCACACACTCTATAAGACACTGAGACCCAGACTCACGCACTCTGGAAGACAGTGAGTCACAGACTTACACACTCTGTAAGACAGTGAGACCCATACTCACACATTCTGTAAGACACTGAGACCAAGACTCACGCACTCTGGAAGACAGTGAGTCACAGACTCACACATTCTGTAAGACTGTCAGTCCCAGACTCACACACTCTGTAAGACAGTGAGACCCAGACTCACACACTCTGTAAGACAGTGAGTTCCAGACTCACACACCCTGTAAGACAGTCAGTCCCTGACTCACACATTCGGTAAGACAGTGAGACCCAGACTCACACACTCTGTAAGTCAGTGAGTCCCAGACTCACACACTCTGTAAGACTGTCCGACCCAGACTCACACTCTGTAAGACAGTGAGACCCAGACTCATACACTGTGTAAGACAGTCAGTCCCAGACTCACACATTCTGTAAGATGGTCAGTCCCAGACTCACACATTCTGTAAGACAGTGAGACCCATACTCACACACTCTGTAAGACAGTGAGACCCAGACTCATGCACTCTGGAAGACAGTGAGACACAGACTCACACACTCTTTAAGACAGTCAGTCGCAGACTCACATTGTGTAAGACAGTGAGACCCAGACTCACACATTCTGTAAGACAGTCAGTCCCAGACTCACACACTCTGTAAGACAGTGAGACCCAGACTCACACACTGTGTAAGACAGTCAGCCCCAGACTCACACAGTCTGTAAGACAGTGAGACCCAGACTCACACACTGTGTAAGACTGTCCGTCCCAGACTCACACACTCTGTAAGACAGTGAGTTCCAGACTCACACACCCTGTAAGACAGTCTGTCCCAGACTCACACATTCGGTAAGACAGTGAGACCCAGACTCACACACTCTGTAAGGCTGTCCGACCCAGACTCACACTCTGTAAGACAGTGAGACCCAGACTCATACACTGTGTAAGACAGTCAGTCCCAGACTCACACATTCTGTAAGATGGTCAGTACCAGACTCACACACTCTCTAAGACAGTGAGACCCAGACTCACACACCCTGTAAGGCAGTCTGTCCCAGACTCACACACTCTGTAAGACAGACAGTCACAGACCCACACACTCCGTAAGACAGTGAGACCAAGACTCACACACTCTGTAAGTCAGTCTGTCCCAGACTCACACACTCTGTAAGACAGTGAGACCCAGACTCACACACTGTGTAAGACAGTCAGCCCCAGACTCACACAGTCTGTAAGACAGTGAGACCCAGACTCACACATTCTGTAAGATGGTCAGTACCAGACTCACACTCTCTGTAAGACAGTGAGACCCAGACTCACACATTCTGTAAGATGATCAGTACCAAACTCACACACTCTGTAAGACAGTGAGTCCCAGACTCACACACTCTCTAAGACAGTGAGACCCAGACTCACACACTCTGTAAGACAGTGAGTTCCAGACTCACACACCCTGTAATACCGTCAGTCCCAGACTCACACATTCTGTAAGACAGTGAGACCCATACTCACACACTCTGTAAGACAGTGAGACCCAGACTCACGCACTCTGGAAGACAGTGAGACACAGACTCACACACTCTTTAAGACAGTCAGTCGCAGACTCACACTGTGTAAGACAGTGAGACCCAGACTCACACACTGTGTAAGACAGTCAGCCCCAGACTCACACAGTCTGTAAGACAGTGAGACCCAGACTCACACATTCTGTAAGACAGTCAGTCCCAGACTCACACACTCTGTAAGACAGTGAGACCCAGACTCACACACTGTGTAAGACAGTCAGCCCCAGACTCACACAGTCTGTAAGACAGTGAGACCCAGACTCACACATTCTGTAAGATGGTCAGTATCAGACTCACACTCTCTGTAAGACAGTGAGACCCAGACTCACACATTCTGTAAGATGGTCAGTACCAAACTCACAAAGTCTGTAAGACAGTGAGTCCCAGACTAACACACTCTCAAAGACAGTGAGACCCAGAATCACACACTCTGTAAGACAGTGAGTTCCAGACTCACACACCCTGTAAGACAGTCAGTCCCAGACTCACACATTCGGTAAGACAGTGAGACCCAGACTCATACACTGTGTAAGACAGTGAGTCCCAGACTCACACATTCTTTAAGACTGTCCGTCCCAGACTCACACACTCTGTCAGACAGTGAGTTCCAGACTCACACACCCTGTAAGACAGTCAGTCCCAGACTCACACATTCGGTAAGACAGTGAGACCCAGACTCACACACTCTGTAAGTCAGTGAGTCCCAGACTCACACACTCTGTAAGACTGTCCGACCCAGACTCACACTCTGTAAGACAGAGAGACCCAGACTCATACACTGTGTAAGACAGTCAGTCCCAGACTCACACATTCTGTAAGATGGTCAGTACCAGACTCACACACTCTCTAAGACAGTGAGACCCAGACTCACACACTCTGTATGGCAGTCTGTCCCAGACTCACACACTCTGTAAGACAGACAGTCCCAGACCCACACACTCCGTAAGACAGTGAGACCAAGACTCACACACTCTGTAAGGCAGTCTATCCCAGACTCACACACTCTGTAAGACAGTGAGACCCAGACTCACACACTGTGTAAGACAGTCAGCCCCAGACTCACACAGTCTGTAAGACAGTGAGACCCAGACTCACACATTCTGTAAGATGGTCAGAACCAGACTCACACTCTCTGTAAGACAGTGAGACCCAGACTCACACATTCTGTAAGATGATCAGTACCAAACTCACACACTCTGTAAGACAGTGAGTCCCAGACTCACACACTCTCTAAGACAGTGAGACCCAGACTCACACACTCTGTAAGACAGTGAGTTCTAGACTCACACACCCTGTAATACCGTCAGTCCCAGACTCACACATTCTGTAAGACAGTGAGACCCAGACTCACACACTCTGTAAGACAGTGAGACCCAGACTCAGGCCCTCTGGAAGACAGTGAGACACAGACTCACACACTCTTTAAGACAGTCAGTCGCAGACTCACATTGTGTAAGACAGTGAGACCCAGACTCACACATTCTATAAGACAGTGAGACCCAGACTCACACACTCTGTAAGTCAGTGAGACCCAGACTCACGCACTCTGGAAGACAGTGAGACACAGACTCACACTCTCTTTAAGACAGTCAGTCGCAGACTCACAATGTGTAAGACAGTGAGACCCAGAATCACACATTCTGTAAGACAGTCAGTCCCAGACTCACACACTCTGTAAGACAGTGAGACCCATACTCACACACTCTGTAAGACTGTCCGACCCAGACTCACACTCTGTAAGACAGTGAGACCCAGACTCATACACTGTGTAAGACAGTCAGTCCCAGACTCACACATTCTGTAAGATGGTCAGTACCAGACTCACACACTCTCTAAGACAGTGAGACCCAGACTCACACACTCTGTAAGGCAGTCTGTCCCAGAGTCACACACTCCGTAAGACAGTGAGACCCAGACTCACACTCTGTAAGACAGTGAGACCCAGACTCATACACTGTGTAAGACAGTCAGTCCCAGACTCACACATTCTGTAAGATGGTCAGTCCCAGACTCACACATTCTGTAAGACAGACAGTCACAGACCCACACACTCCGTAAGACAGTGAGACCAAGACTCACACACTCTGTAAGTCAGTCTGTCCCAGACTCACACACTCTGTAAGACAGTGAGACCCAGACTCACACACTGTGTAAGACAGTCAGCCCCAGACTCACACAGTCTGTAAGACAGTGAGACCCAGACTCACACATTCTGTAAGATGGTCAGTACCAGACTCACACTCTCTGTAAGACAGTGAGTCCCAGACTCACACACTCTCTAAGACAGTGAGACCCAGACTCACACACTCTGTAAGACAGTGAGTTCCAGACTCACACACCCTGTAATACCGTCAGTCCCAGACTCACACATTCTGTAAGACAGTGAGACCCATACTCACACACTCTGTAAGACAGTGAGACCCAGACTCACGCACTCTGGAAGACAGTGAGACACAGACTCACACACTCTTTAAGACAGTCAGTCGCAGACTCACACTGTGTAAGACAGTGAGACCCAGACTCACACACTGTGTAAGACAGTCAGCCCCAGACTCACACAGTCTGTAAGACAGTGAGACCCAGACTCACACATTCTGTAAGACAGTCAGTCCCAGACTCACACACTCTGTAAGACAGTGAGACCCAGACTCACACACTGTGTAAGACAGTCAGCCCCAGACTCACACAGTCTGTAAGACAGTGAGACCCAGACTCACACATTCTGTAAGATGGTCAGTATCAGACTCACACTCTCTGTAAGACAGTGAGACCCAGACTCACACATTCTGTAAGATGGTCAGTACCAAACTCACAAAGTCTGTAAGACAGTGAGTCCCAGATTAACACACTCTCAAAGACAGTGAGACCCAGAATCACACACTCTGTAAGACAGTGAGTTCCAGACTCACACACCCTGTAAGACAGTCAGTCCCAGACTCACACATTCGGTAAGACAGTGAGACCCAGACTCATACACTGTGTAAGACAGTGAGTCCCAGACTCACACATTCTTTAAGACTGTCCGTCCCAGACTCACACACTCTGTCAGACAGTGAGTTCCAGACTCACACACCCTGTAAGACAGTCAGTCCCAGACTCACACATTCGGTAAGACAGTGAGACCCAGACTCACACACTCTGTAAGTCAGTGAGTCCCAGACTCACACACTCTGTAAGACTGTCCGACCCAGACTCACACTCTGTAAGACAGAGAGACCCAGACTCATACACTGTGTAAGACAGTCAGTCCCAGACTCACACATTCTGTAAGATGGTCAGTACCAGACTCACACACTCTCTAAGACAGTGAGACCCAGACTCACACACTCTGTATGGCAGTCTGTCCCAGACTCACACACTCTGTAAGACAGACAGTCCCAGACCCACACACTCCATAAGACAGTGAGACCAAGACTCACACACTCTGTAAGGCAGTCTATCCCAGACTCACACACTCTGTAAGACAGTGAGACCCAGACTCACACACTGTGTAAGACAGTCAGCCCCAGACTCACACAGTCTGTAAGACAGTGAGACCCAGACTCACACATTCTGTAAGATGGTCAGAACCAGACTCACACTCTCTGTAAGACAGTGAGACCCAGACTCACACATTCTGTAAGATGATCAGTACCAAACTCACAAACTCTGTAAGACAGTGAGTCCCAGACTCACACACTCTCTAAGACAGTGAGACCCAGACTCACACACTCTGTAAGACAGTGAGTTCTAGACTCACACACCCTGTAATACCGTCAGTCCCAGACTCACACATTCTGTAAGACAGTGAGACCCAGACTCACACACTCTGTAAGACAGTGAGACCCAGACTCAGGCCCTCTGGAAGACAGTGAGACACAGACTCACACACTCTTTAAGACAGTCAGTCGCAGACTCACATTGTGTAAGACAGTGAGACCCAGACTCACACATTCTATAAGACAGTGAGACCCAGACTCACACACTCTGTAAGTCAGTGAGACCCAGACTCACGCACTCTGGAAGACAGTGAGACACAGACTCACACTCTCTTTAAGACAGTCAGTCGCAGACTCACAATGTGTAAGACAGTGAGACCCAGACTCACACATTCTGTAAGACAGTCAGTCCCAGACTCACACACTCTGTAAGACAGTGAGACCCATACTCACACACTCTGTAAGACTGTCCGACCCAGACTCACACTCTGTAAGACAGTGAGACCCAGACTCATACACTGTGTAAGACAGTCAGTCCCAGACTCACACATTCTGTAAGATGGTCAGTACCAGACTCACACACTCTCTAAGACAGTGAGACCCAGACTCACACACTCTGTAAGGCAGTCTGTCCCAGAGTCACACACTCCGTAAGACAGTGAGACCCAGACTCACACTCTGTAAGACAGTGAGACCCAGACTCATACACTGTGTAAGACAGTCAGTCCCAGACTCACACATTCTGTAAGATGGTCAGTCCCAGACTCACACATTCTGTAAGACAGTGAGACCCATACTCACACACTCTGTAAGACAGTGAGACCCAGACTCATGCACTCTGGAAGACAGTGAGACACAGACTCACACATTCTGTAAGATGGTCAGTACCAGACTCACACTCTCTGTAAGACAGTGAGTCCCAGACTCACACACTCTCTAAGACAGTGAGACCCAGACTCACACACTCTGTAAGACAGTGAGTTCCAGACTCACACACCCTGTAATACCGTCAGTCCCAGACTCACACATTCTGTAAGACAGTGAGACCCATACTCACACACTCTGTAAGACAGTGAGACCCAGACTCACGCACTCTGGAAGACAGTGAGACACAGACTCACACACTCTTTAAGACAGTCAGTCGCAGACTCACACTGTGTAAGACAGTGAGACCCAGACTCACACACTGTGTAAGACAGTCAGCCCCAGACTCACACAGTCTGTAAGACAGTGAGACCCAGACTCACACATTCTGTAAGACAGTCAGTCCCAGACTCACACACTCTGTAAGACAGTGAGACCCAGACTCACACACTGTGTAAGACAGTCAGCCCCAGACTCACACAGTCTGTAAGACAGTGAGACCCAGACTCACACATTCTGTAAGATGGTCAGTATCAGACTCACACTCTCTGTAAGACAGTGAGACCCAGACTCACACATTCTGTAAGATGGTCAGTACCAAACTCACAAAGTCTGTAAGACAGTGAGTCCCAGATTAACACACTCTCAAAGACAGTGAGACCCAGAATCACACACTCTGTAAGACAGTGAGTTCCAGACTCACACACCCTGTAAGACAGTCAGTCCCAGACTCACACATTCGGTAAGACAGTGAGACCCAGACTCATACACTGTGTAAGACAGTGAGTCCCAGACTCACACATTCTTTAAGACTGTCCGTCCCAGACTCACACACTCTATCAGACAGTGAGTTCCAGACTCACACACCCTGTAAGACAGTCAGTCCCAGACTCACACATTCGGTAAGACAGTGAGACCCAGACTCACACACTCTGTAAGTCAGTGAGTCCCAGACTCACACACTCTGTAAGACTGTCCGACCCAGACTCACACTCTGTAAGACAGAGAGACCCAGACTCATACACTGTGTAAGACAGTCAGTCCCAGACTCACACATTCTGTAAGATGGTCAGTACCAGACTCACACACTCTCTAAGACAGTGAGACCCAGACTCACACACTCTGTATGGCAGTCTGTCCCAGACTCACACACTCTGTAAGACAGACAGTCCCAGACCCACACACTCCATAAGACAGTGAGACCAAGACTCACACACTCTGTAAGGCAGTCTATCCCAGACTCACACACTCTGTAAGACAGTGAGACCCAGACTCACACACTGTGTAAGACAGTCAGCCCCAGACTCACACAGTCTGTAAGACAGTGAGACCCAGACTCACACATTCTGTAAGATGGTCAGAACCAGACTCACACTCTCTGTAAGACAGTGAGACCCAGACTCACACATTCTGTAAGATGATCAGTACCAAACTCACACACTCTGTAAGACAGTGAGTCCCAGACTCACACACTCTCTAAGACAGTGACACCCAGACTCACACACTCTGTAAGACAGTGAGTTCTAGACTCACACACCCTGTAATACCGTCAGTCCCAGACTCACACATTCTGTAAGACAGTGAGACCCAGACTCACACACTCTGTAAGACAGTGAGACCCAGACTCAGGCCCTCTGGAAGACAGTGAGACACAGACTCACACACTCTTTAAGACAGTCAGTCGCAGACTCACATTGTGTAAGACAGTGAGACCCAGACTCACACATTCTATAAGACAGTGAGACCCAGACTCACACACTCTGTAAGTCAGTGAGACCCAGACTCACGCACTCTGGAAGACAGTGAGACACAGACTCACACTCTCTTTAAGACAGTCAGTCGCAGACTCACAATGTGTAAGACAGTGAGACCCAGACTCACACATTCTGTAAGACAGTCAGTCCCAGACTCACACACTCTGTAAGACAGTGAGACCCATACTCACACACTCTGTAAGACTGTCCGACCCAGACTCACACTCTGTAGGACAGTGAGACCCAGACTCATACACTGTGTAAGACAGTCAGTCCCAGACTCACACATTCTGTAAGATGGTCAGTACCAGACTCACACACTCTCTAAGACAGTGAGACCCAGACTCACACACTCTGTAAGGCAGTCTGTCCCAGAGTCACACACTCCGTAAGACAGTGAGACCCAGACTCACACTCTGTAAGACAGTGAGACCCAGACTCATACACTGTGTAAGACAGTCAGTCCCAGACTCACACATTCTGTAAGATGGTCAGTCCCAGACTCACACATTCTGTAAGACAGTGAGACCCAGACTCACACATTCTGTAAGACAGTCAGTCCCAGACTCACACACTCTGTAAGACAGTGAGACCCAGACTCACACACTGTGTAAGACAGTCAGCCCCAGACTCACACAGTCTGTAAGACAGTGAGACCCAGACTCACACACTGTGTAAGACTGTCCGTCCCAGACTCACACACTCTGTAAGACAGTGAGTTCCAGACTCACACACCCTGTAAGACAGTCTGTCCCAGACTCACACATTCGGTAAGACAGTGAGACCCAGACTCACACACTCTGTAAGGCTGTCCGACCCAGACTCACACTCTGTAAGACATTGAGACCCAGACTCATACACTGTGTAAGACAGTCAGTCCCAGACTCACACATTCTGTAAGATGGTCGGTACCAGACTCACACACTCTCTAAGACAGTGAGACCCAGACTCACACACCCTGTAAGGCAGTCTGTCCCAGACTCACACACTCTGTAAGACAGACAGTCACAGACCCACACACTCCGTAAGACAGTGAGACCAAGACTCACACACTCTGTAAGTCAGTCTGTCCCAGACTCACACACTCTGTAAGACAGTGAGACCCAGACTCACACACTGTGTAAGACAGTCAGCCCCAGACTCACACAGTCTGTAAGACAGTGAGACCCAGACTCACACATTCTGTAAGATGGTCAGTACCAGACTCACACTCTCTGTAAGACAGTGAGACCCAGACTCACACATTCTGTAAGATGATCAGTACCAAACTCACACACTCTGTAAGACAGTGAGTCCCAGACTCACACACTCTCTAAGACAGTGAGTTCCAGACTCACACACCCTGTAATACCGTCAGTCCCAGACTCACACATTCTGTAAGACAGTGAGACCCAGACTCACGCACTCTGGAAGACAGTGAGACACAGACTCACACACTCTTTAAGACAGTCAGTCGCAGACTCACACTGTGTAAGACAGTGAGACCCAGACTCACACACTGTGTAAGACAGTCAGCCCCAGACTCACACAGTCTGTAAGACAGTGAGACCCAGACTCACACATTCTGTAAGACAGTCAGTCCCAGACTCACACACTCTGTAAGACAGTGAGACCCAGACTCACACACTGTGTAAGACAGTCAGCCCCAGACTCACACAGTCTGTAAGACAGTGAGACCCAGACTCACACATTCTGTAAGATGGTCAGTATCAGACTCACACTCTCTGTAAGACAGTGAGACCCAGACTCACACATTCTGTAAGATGGTCAGTACCAAACTCACAAAGTCTGTAAGACAGTGAGTCCCAGACTAACACACTCTCAAAGACAGTGAGACCCAGAATCACACACTCTGTAAGACAGTGAGTTCCAGACTCACACACCCTGTAAGACAGTCAGTCCCAGACTCACACATTCGGTAAGACAGTGAGACCCAGACTCATACACTGTGTAAGACAGTGAGTCCCAGACTCACACATTCTTTAAGACTGTCCGTCCCAGACTCACACACTCTGTCAGACAGTGAGTTCCAGACTCACACACCCTGTAAGACAGTAAGACAGTCAGTCCCAGACTCACACATTCGGTAAGACAGTGAGACCCAGACTCACACACTCTGTAAGTCAGTGAGTCCCAGACTCACACACTCTGTAAGACTGTCCGACCCAGACTCACACTCTGTAAGACAGTGAGACCCAGACTCATACACTGTGTAAGACAGTCAGTCCCAGACTCACACATTCTGTAAGATGGTCAGTACCAGACTCACACACTCTCTAAGACAGTGAGACCCAGACTCACACACTCTGTATGGCAGTCTGTCCCAGACTCACACACTCTGTAAGACAGACAGTCCCAGACCCACACACTCCGTAAGACAGTGAGACCCAGACTCACACACTCTGTATGGCAGTCTGTCCCAGACTCACACACTCTGTAAGACAGACAGTCCCAGACCCACACACTCCGTAAGACAGTGAGACCAAGACTCACACACTCTGTAAGGCAGTCTGTCCCAGACTCACACACTCTGTAAGACAGTGAGACCCAGACTCACACACTGTGTAAGACAGTCAGCCCCAGACTCACACAGTCTGTAAGACAGTGAGACCCAGACTCACACATTCTGTAAGATGGTCAGTACCAGACTCACACTCTCTGTAAGACAGTGATACCCAGACTCACACATTCTGTAAGATGATCAGTACCAAACTCACACACTCTGTAAGACAGTGAGTCCCAGACTCACACACTCTCTAAGACAGTGAGACCCAGACTCACACACTCTGTAAGACAGTGAGTTCCAGACTCACACACCCTGTAAGACAGTCAGTCCCAGACTCACACATTCGGTAAGACAGTGAGTGCCAGACTCACACACTCTCTAAGACAGTGAGACCCAGACTCACACACTCTGTAAGACAGTGAGTTCCAGACTCACACACCCTGTAAGACAGTCAGTCCCAGACTCACACATTCGGTAAGACAGTGAGTCCCATACTCACACACTCTGTAAGTCAGTGAGACCCAGACTCACGCACTCTGGAAGACAGTGAGACACAGACTCACACACCCTGTAATACCGTCAGTCCCAGACTCACACACTCTGTAAGACAGTGAGACCCAGACTCACACACTCTGTAAGACAGTGAGACCCAGACTCAGGCCCTCTGGAAGACAGTGAGACACAGACTCACACACTCTTTAAGACAGTCAGTCGCAGACTCACATTGTGTAAGACAGTGAGACCCAGACTCACACATTCTATAAGACAGTGAGACCCAGACTCACACACTCTGTAAGTCAGTGAGACCCAGACTCACGCACTCTGGAAGACAGTAAGTCCCAGACTCACACATTCTGTAAGACAGTCAGTCCCAGACTCACACACTCTGTAAGACAGTGAGACCCAGACTCACACACCCTGTAAGTCTGTCCGTCCCAGACGCACACACTCTGTAAGACAGTAAGTCCCAGACTCACACATTCTGTAAGACAGTCAGTCCCAGACTCACACACTCTGTAAGACAGTGAGACCCATACTCACACACTCTGTAAGACTGTCCGACCCAGACTCACACTCTGTAAGACAGTGAGACCCAGACTCATACACTGTGTAAGACAGTCAGTCCCAGACTCACACATTCTGTAAGATGGTCAGTACCAGACTCACACACTCTCTAAGACAGTGAGACCCAGACTCACACACTCTGTAAGGCAGTCTGTCCCAGAGTCACACACTCCGTAAGACAGTGAGACCCAGACTCACACTCTGTAAGACAGTGAGACCCAGACTCATACACTGTGTAAGACAGTCAGTCCCAGACTCACACATTCTGTAAGATGGTCAGTACCAGACTCACACACTCTCTAAGACAGTGAGACCCAGACTCAGACTCTGTAAGTCAGTGAGTCCCAGACTCACACACTCTTTTAGACAGTCAGTCGCAGACTCACACACTCTGTAAGATAGTGAGTCCCAGACTGACACACTCTGTAAGGCAGTCTGTCCCAGAGTCACACACTCCGTAAGACAGTGAGACCCAGACTCACACTCTGTAAGACAGTGAGACCCACACTCACACACTCTATAAGACACTGAGACCCAGACTCACGCACTCTGGAAGACAGTGAGTCACAGACTTACACACTCTGTAAGACTGTGAGACCCATACTCACACATTCTGTAAGACACTGAGACCAAGACTCACGCACTCTGGAAGACAGTGAGTCACAGACTCACACATTCTGTAAGACTGTCAGTCCCAGACTCACACACTCTGTAAGACAGTGAGACCCAGACTCACACACTCTGTAAGACAGTGAGTTCCAGACTCACACACCCTGTAAGACAGTCAGTCCCTGACTCACACATTCGGTAAGACAGTGAGACCCAGACTCACACACTCTGTAAGTCAGTGAGTCCCAGACTCACACACTCTGTAAGACTGTCCGACCCAGACTCACACTCTGTAAGACAGTGAGACCCAGACTCATACACTGTGTAAGACAGTCAGTCCCAGACTCACACATTCTGTAAGATGGTCAGAACCAGACTCACACACTCTCTAAGACAGTGAGACCATGACTCACACACTCTGTAAGGCAGTCTGTCCCAGACTCACACACTCTGTAAGACAGACAGTCCCAGACCCACACACTCCGTAAGACAGTGAGACCCAGACTCACACACTGTGTAAGACAGTCAGCCCCAGACTCACACAGTCTGTAAGACAGTGAGACCCAGACTCACACATTCTGTAAGATGGTCAGTACCAGACTCACACTCTCTGTAAGACAGTGAGACCCAGACTCACACATTCTGTAAGATGATCAGTACCAAACTCACACACTCTGTAAGACAGTGAGTCCCAGACTCACACACTCTCTAAGACAGTGAGACCCAGACTCACACACTCTGTAAGACAGTGAGTTCCAGACTCACACACCCTGTAAGACAGTCAGTCCCAGACTCACACATACGGTAAGACAGTGAGACCCAGACTCACACACACTGTAAGACAGTGAGTTCTAGACTCACACACTCTGTAAGACAGTGAGACCCAGACTCACACACTCTGTAAGACAGTGAGACCCAGACTCATGCACTCTGGAAGACAGTGAGACACAGACTCACACATTCTGTAAGACAGTCAGTCCCAGACTCACACACTCTTTAAGACAGTGAGACCCAGACTCACACACTGTGTAAGACAGTCAGCCCCAGACTCACACAGTCTGTAAGACAGTGAGACCCAGACTCACACATT
Source organism: Hemitrygon akajei (assembly GCF_048418815.1). Taxonomy (NCBI): domain Eukaryota; kingdom Metazoa; phylum Chordata; class Chondrichthyes; order Myliobatiformes; family Dasyatidae; genus Hemitrygon; species Hemitrygon akajei. Next base: position 146,811,568 of record NC_133124.1, on the reverse strand, counting down.
CTGTAAGATGGTCAGTATCAGACTCACACTCTCTGTAAGACAGTGAGACCCAGACTCAAACATTCTGTAAGATGGTCAGTACCAAACTCACAAACTCTGTAAGACAGTGAGTCCCAGACTCACACACTCTCTAAGACAGTGAGACCCAGACTCACACACTCTGTAAGACAGTGAGTTCCAGACTCACACACCCTGTAAGACAGTCAGTCCCAGACTCACACATTCGGTAAGACAGTGAGACCCAGACTCATACACTGTGTAAGACAGTGAGTCCCAGACTCACACATTCTGTAAGACTGTCCGTCCCAGACTCACACACTCTGTAAGACAGTGAGTTCCAGACTCACACACCCTGTAAGAAAGTCTGTCCCAGACTCACACATTCGGTAAGACAGTGAGACCCAGACTCACACACTCTGTAAGTCAGTGAGTCCCATACTCACACACTCTGTAAGACAGTGAGTCCCAGACTCACACACTCTGTAAGTCAGTGAGTCCCATACTCACACACTCTGTAAGACAGTGAGACCCAGACTCACACACTCTGTAAGTCAGTGAGTCCCAGACTCACACACTCTGTAAGACTTTCCGACCCAGACTCACACTCTGTAAGACAGTGAGACCCAGACTCATACACTGTGTAAGACAGTCAGTCCCAGACTCACACATTCTGTAAGAAAGTCAGTACCAGACTCACACACTCTCTAAGACAGTGAGACCCAGACCCACACACTCCGTAAGACAGTGAGACCCGGACTCACACATTCTGTAAGATGGTCAGTACCAGACTCACACACTCTGTAAGACAGTGAGACCCAGACTCACACATTCTGTAAGACAGTCAGTCCCAGACTCACACACTCTGTAAGACAGTGAGACCCAGACTCACACACCCTGTAAGACTGTCCGTCCCAGACGCACACACTCTGTAAGACAGTAAGTCCCAGACTCACACATTCTGTAAGACAGTCAGTCCCAGACTCACACACTCTGTAAGACAGTGAGACCCATACTCACACACTCTATAAGACACTGAGACCCAGACTCACGCACTCTGGAAGACAGTGAGTCACAGACTGTCACACTCTGTAAGACAGTGGGACCCATACTCACACATTCTGTAAGACACTGAGACCCAGACTCACGCACTCTGGAAGACAGTGAGTCACAGACTCACACATTCTGTAAGACTGTCAGTCCCAGACTCATACACTCTGTAAGACAGTGAGACCCAGACTCACACACTCTGTAAGACAGTGAGTTCCAGACTCACACACCCTGTAAGACAGTCAGTCCCTGACTCACACATTCGGTAAGACAGTGAGACCCAGACTCACACACACTGTAAGTCAGTGAGTCCCAGACTCACACACTCTGTAAGACTGTCCGACCCAGACTCACACTCTGTAAGACAGTGAGACCCAGACTCATACACTCTGTAAGACAGTCAGTCCCAGACTCACACATTCTGTAAGATGGTCAGTACCAGACTCACACACTCTGTAAGACAGACAGTCCCAGACCCACACACTCCGTAAGACAGTGAGACCAAGACTCACACACTCTGTAAGGCAGTCTGTCCCAGACTCACACACTCTGTAAGACAGTGAGACCCAGACTCACACACTGTGTAAGACAGTCAGCCCCAGACTCACACAGTCTGTAAGACAGTGAGACCCAGACTCACACATTCTGTAAGATGGTCAGTACCAGACTCACACTCTCTGTAAGACAATGAGACCCAGACTCACACATTCTGTAAGATGATCAGTACCAAACTCACACACTCTGTAAGACAGTGAGTCCCAGACTCACACACTCTCTAAGACAGTGAGACCCAGACTCACACACCCTGTAAGACAGTCAGTCCCAGACTCACACATTCGGTAAGACAGTGGGACCCAGACTCACACACACTGTAAGACAGTGAGTTCTAGACTCACACACCCTGTAATACCGTCAGTCCCAGACTCACACATTCTGTAAGACAGTGAGACCCATACCCACACACTCTGTAAGACAGTGAGACCCAGACTCATGCACTCTGGAAGACAGTGAGACACAGACTCACACATTCTGTAAGACAGTCAGTCCCAGACTCACACACTCTGTAAGACAGTGAGACCCAGACTCACACACTGTGTAAGACAGTCAGCCCCAGACTCACACAGTCTGTAAGACAGTGAGACCCAGACTCACACATTCTGTAAGATGGTCAGTATCAGTCTCACACTCTCTGTAAGACAGTGAGACCCAGACTCAAACATTCTGTAAGATGGTCAGTAACAAACTCACAAACTCTGTAAGACAGTGAGTCCCAGTCTCACACACTCTCTAAGACAGTGAGACCCAGACTCACACACTCTGTAAGACAGTGAGTTCCAGGCTCACACACCCTGTAAGACAGTCAGTCCCAGACTCACACATTCGGTAAGACAGTGAGACCCAGACTCATACACTGTGTAAGACAGTGAGTCCCAGACTCACACATTCTGTAAGACTGTCCGTCCCAGACTCACACACTCTGTAAGACAGTGAGTTCCAGACTCACACACCCTGTAAGACAGTCTGTCCCAGACTCACACATTCGGTAAGACAGTGAGACCCAGACTCACACACTCTGTAAGTCAGTGAGTCCCAGACTCACACACTCTGTAAGACTGTCCGACCCAGACTCACACTCTGTAAGACAGTGAGACCCAGACTCATACACTGTGTAAGACAGTCAGTCCCAGACTCACACATTCTGTAAGATGGTCAGTACCAGACTCACACACTCTCTAAGACAGTGAGACCCAGACTCACACACTCTGTAAGGCAGTCTGTCCCAGACTCACACACTCTGTAAGACAGACAGTCACAGACCCACACACTCCGTAAGACAGTGAGACCAAGACTCACACACTCTGTAAGGCAGTCTGTCCCAGACTCACACACTCTGTAAGACAGTGAGACCCAGACTCACACACTGTGTAAGACAGTCAGCCCCAGACTCACACAGTCTGTAAGACAGTGAGACCCAGACTCACACACTCTCTAAGACAGTGAGACCCAGACTCACACACTCTGTAAGACAGTGAGTTCCAGACTCACACACCCTGTAATACCGTCAGTCCCAGACTCACACATTCTGTAAGACAGTGAGACCCATACTCACACACTCTGTAAGACAGTGAGACCCAGACTCACGCACTCTGGAAGACAGTGAGACACAGACTCACACACTCTTTAAGACAGTCAGTCGCAGACTCACACTGTGTAAGACAGTGAGACCCAGACTCACACATTCTGTAAGACAGTCAGTCCCAGACTCACACACTCTGTAAGACAGTGAGACCCAGACACACACACTGTGTAAGACAGTCAGCCCCAGACTCACACAGTCTGTAAGACAGTGAGACCCAGACTCACACATTCTGTAAGATGGTCAGTATCAGACTCACACTCTCTGTAAGACAGTGAGACCCAGACTCACACATTCTGTAAGATGGTCAGTACCAGACTCACACTCTCTGTAAGACAGTGAGACCCAGACTCACACATTCTGTAAGATGATCAGTACCAAACTCACACACTCTGTAAGACAGTGAGTCCCAGACTCACACACTCTCTAAGACAGTGAGACCCAGACTCACACACTCTGTAAGACAGTGAGTTCCAGACTCACACACCCTGTAATACCGTCAGTCCCAGACTCACACATTCTGTAAGACAGTGAGACCCATACTCACACACTCTGTAAGACAGTGAGACCCAGACTCACGCACTCTGGAAGACAGTGAGACACAGACTCACACACTCTTTAAGACAGTCAGTCGCAGACTCACACTGTGTAAGACAGTGAGACCCAGACTCACACATTCTGTAAGACAGTCAGTCCCAGACTCACACACTCTGTAAGACAGTGAGACCCAGACACACACACTGTGTAAGACAGTCAGCCCCAGACTCACACAGTCTGTAAGACAGTGAGACCCAGACTCACACATTCTGTAAGATGGTCAGTATCAGACTCACACTCTCTGTAAGACAGTGAGACCCAGACTCACACATTCTGTAAGATGGTCAGTACCATACTCACAAAGTCTGTAACACAGTGAGTCACAGACTCACACACTCTCTAAAACAGTGAGACCCAGAATCACACACTCTGTAAGACAGTGAGTTCCAGACTCACACACCCTGTAAGACAGTCAGTCCCAGACTCACACATTCGGTAAGACAGTGAGACCCAGACTCATACACTGTGTAAGACAGTGAGTCCCAGACTCACACATTCTTTAAGACTGTCCGTCCCAGACTCACACACTCTGTAAGACAGTGAGTTCCAGACTCACACACCCTGTAAGACAGTCAGTCCCAGACTCACACATTCGGTAAGACAGTGAGACCCAGACTCACACATTCTGTAAGACAGTCAGTCCCAGACTCACACACTCTGTAAGACAGTGAGACCCATACTCACACACTCTGTAAGTCTTTTCCACCCAGACTCACACTCTGTAAGACAGTGAGACCCAGACTCATACATTCTGTAAGACAGTCAGTCCCAGACTCACACATTCTGTAAGAAAGTCAGTACCAGACTCACACACTCTCTAAGACAGTGAGACCCAGACCCACACACTCCGTAAGACAGTGAGACCCGGACTCACACATTCTGTAAGATGGTCAGTACCAGACTCACACACTCTGTAAGACAGTGAGACCCAGACTCACACATTCTGTAAGACAGTCAGTCCCAGACTCACACACTCTGTAAGACAGTGAGACCCAGACTCACACACCCTGTAAGACTGTCCGTCCCAGACGCACACACTCTGTAAGACAGTAAGTCCCAGACTCACACATTCTGTAAGACAGTCAGTCCCAGACTCACACACTCTGTAAGACAGTGAGACCCATACTCACACACTCTATAAGACACTGAGACCCAGACTCACGCACTCTGGAAGACAGTGAGTCACAGACTGTCACACTCTGTAAGACAGTGGGACCCATACTCACACATTCTGTAAGACACTGAGACCCAGACTCACGCACTCTGGAAGACAGTGAGTCACAGACTCACACATTCTGTAAGACTGTCAGTCCCAGACTCATACACTCTGTAAGACAGTGAGACCCAGACTCACACACTCTGTAAGACAGTGAGTTCCAGACTCACACACCCTGTAAGACAGTCAGTCCCTGACTCACACATTCGGTAAGACAGTGAGACCCAGACTCACACACACTGTAAGTCAGTGAGTCCCAGACTCACACACTCTGTAAGACTGTCCGACCCAGACTCACACTCTGTAAGACAGTGAGACCCAGACTCATACACTCTGTAAGACAGTCAGTCCCAGACTCACACATTCTGTAAGATGGTCAGTACCAGACTCACACACTCTGTAAGACAGACAGTCCCAGACCCACACACTCCGTAAGACAGTGAGACCAAGACTCACACACTCTGTAAGGCAGTCTGTCCCAGACTCACACACTCTGTAAGACAGTGAGACCCAGACTCACACACTGTGTAAGACAGTCAGCCCCAGACTCACACAGTCTGTAAGACAGTGAGACCCAGACTCACACATTCTGTAAGATGGTCAGTACCAGACTCACACTCTCTGTAAGACAATGAGACCCAGACTCACACATTCTGTAAGATGATCAGTACCAAACTCACACACTCTGTAAGACAGTGAGTCCCAGACTCACACACTCTCTAAGACAGTGAGACCCAGACTCACACACCCTGTAAGACAGTCAGTCCCAGACTCACACATTCGGTAAGACAGTGGGACCCAGACTCACACACACTGTAAGACAGTGAGTTCTAGACTCACACACCCTGTAATACCGTCAGTCCCAGACTCACACATTCTGTAAGACAGTGAGACCCATACCCACACACTCTGTAAGACAGTGAGACCCAGACTCATGCACTCTGGAAGACAGTGAGACACAGACTCACACATTCTGTAAGACAGTCAGTCCCAGACTCACACACTCTGTAAGACAGTGAGACCCAGACTCACACACTGTGTAAGACAGTCAGCCCCAGACTCACACAGTCTGTAAGACAGTGAGACCCAGACTCACACATTCTGTAAGATGGTCAGTATCAGTCTCACACTCTCTGTAAGACAGTGAGACCCAGACTCAAACATTCTGTAAGATGGTCAGTAACAAACTCACAAACTCTGTAAGACAGTGAGTCCCAGTCTCACACACTCTCTAAGACAGTGAGACCCAGACTCACACACTCTGTAAGACAGTGAGTTCCAGGCTCACACACCCTGTAAGACAGTCAGTCCCAGACTCACACATTCGGTAAGACAGTGAGACCCAGACTCATACACTGTGTAAGACAGTGAGTCCCAGACTCACACATTCTGTAAGACTGTCCGTCCCAGACTCACACACTCTGTAAGACAGTGAGTTCCAGACTCACACACCCTGTAAGACAGTCTGTCCCAGACTCACACATTCGGTAAGACAGTGAGACCCAGACTCACACACTCTGTAAGTCAGTGAGTCCCAGACTCACACACTCTGTAAGACTGTCCGACCCAGACTCACACTCTGTAAGACAGTGAGACCCAGACTCATACACTGTGTAAGACAGTCAGTCCCAGACTCACACATTCTGTAAGATGGTCAGTACCAGACTCACACACTCTCTAAGACAGTGAGACCCAGACTCACACACTCTGTAAGGCAGTCTGTCCCAGACTCACACACTCTGTAAGACAGACAGTCACAGACCCACACACTCCGTAAGACAGTGAGACCAAGACTCACACACTCTGTAAGGCAGTCTGTCCCAGACTCACACACTCTGTAAGACAGTGAGACCCAGACTCACACACTGTGTAAGACAGTCAGCCCCAGACTCACACAGTCTGTAAGACAGTGAGACCCAGACTCACACACTCTCTAAGACAGTGAGACCCAGACTCACACACTCTGTAAGACAGTGAGTTCCAGACTCACACACCCTGTAATACCGTCAGTCCCAGACTCACACATTCTGTAAGACAGTGAGACCCATACTCACACACTCTGTAAGACAGTGAGACCCAGACTCACGCACTCTGGAAGACAGTGAGACACAGACTCACACACTCTTTAAGACAGTCAGTCGCAGACTCACACTGTGTAAGACAGTGAGACCCAGACTCACACATTCTGTAAGACAGTCAGTCCCAGACTCACACACTCTGTAAGACAGTGAGACCCAGACACACACACTGTGTAAGACAGTCAGCCCCAGACTCACACAGTCTGTAAGACAGTGAGACCCAGACTCACACATTCTGTAAGATGGTCAGTATCAGACTCACACTCTCTGTAAGACAGTGAGACCCAGACTCACACATTCTGTAAGATGGTCAGTACCAGACTCACACTCTCTGTAAGACAGTGAGACCCAGACTCACACATTCTGTAAGATGATCAGTACCAAACTCACACACTCTGTAAGACAGTGAGTCCCAGACTCACACACTCTCTAAGACAGTGAGACCCAGACTCACACACTCTGTAAGACAGTGAGTTCCAGACTCACACACCCTGTAATACCGTCAGTCCCAGACTCACACATTCTGTAAGACAGTGAGACCCATACTCACACACTCTGTAAGACAGTGAGACCCAGACTCACGCACTCTGGAAGACAGTGAGACACAGACTCACACACTCTTTAAGACAGTCAGTCGCAGACTCACACTGTGTAAGACAGTGAGACCCAGACTCACACATTCTGTAAGACAGTCAGTCCCAGACTCACACACTCTGTAAGACAGTGAGACCCAGACACACACACTGTGTAAGACAGTCAGCCCCAGACTCACACAGTCTGTAAGACAGTGAGACCCAGACTCACACATTCTGTAAGATGGTCAGTATCAGACTCACACTCTCTGTAAGACAGTGAGACCCAGACTCACACATTCTGTAAGATGGTCAGTACCATACTCACAAAGTCTGTAACACAGTGAGTCACAGACTCACACACTCTCTAAAACAGTGAGACCCAGAATCACACACTCTGTAAGACAGTGAGTTCCAGACTCACACACCCTGTAAGACAGTCAGTCCCAGACTCACACATTCGGTAAGACAGTGAGACCCAGACTCATACACTGTGTAAGACAGTGAGTCCCAGACTCACACATTCTTTAAGACTGTCCGTCCCAGACTCACACACTCTGTAAGACAGTGAGTTCCAGACTCACACACCCTGTAAGACAGTCAGTCCCAGACTCACACATTCGGTAAGACAGTGAGACCCAGACTCACACACTCTGTAAGTCAGTGAGTCCCAGACTCACACACTCTGTAAGACTGTCCGACCCAGACTCACACTCTGTAAGACAGAGAGACCCAGACTCATACACTGTGTAAGACAGTCAGTCCCAGAATCACACATTCTGTAAGATGGTCATTACCAGACTCACACACTCTCTAAGACAGTGAGACCCAGACTCACACTCTGTAAGGCAGTCTGTCCCAGACTCACACACTCTGTAAGACAGACAGTCCCAGACCCACACACTCCGTAAGACAGTGAGACCCAGACTCACGCACTCTGGAAGACAGTGAGACACAGACTCACACATTCTGTAAGACAGTCAGTCCCAGACTCACACACTCTGTAAGACAGTGAGACCCAGACTCACACACCCTGTAAGACTGTCCGTCCCAGACGCACACACTCTGTAAGACAGTAAGTCCCAGACTCACACATTCTGTAAGACAGTCAGTCCCAGACTCACACACTCTGTAAGACAGTGAGACCCATACTCACACACTCTGTAAGTCTTTTCCACCCAGACTCACACTCTGTAAGACAGTGAGACCCAGACTCATACACTGTGTAAGACAGTCAGTCCCAGACTCACACATTCTGTAAGATGGTCAGTACCAGACTCACACACTCTCTAAGACAGTGAGACCCAGACTCACACTCTGTAAGTCAGTGAGTCCCAGACTCACACACTCTTTAAGACAGTCAGTCGCAGACTCACAATGTGTAAGTCAGTGAGACCCAGACTCACACATTCTGAAAGACAGTCATTCCCAGACTCACACACTCTGTAAGATAGTGAGTCCCAGACTGACACACTCTGTAAGACAGTGAGACCCATACTCACACACTCTATAAGACACTGAGACCCAGACTCACGCACTCTGGAAGACAGTGAGTCACAGACTGACACACTCTGTAAGACAGTGAGACCCATACTCACACATTCTGTAAGACACTGAGACCCAGACTCACGCACTCTGGAAGACAGTGAGTCACAGACTCACACATTCTGTAAGACTGTCAGTCCCAGACTCACACACTCTGTAAGACAGTGAGACCCAGACTCACACACTCTGTAAGACAGTGAGTTCCAGACTCACACACCCTGTAAGACAGTCAGTCCCTGACTCACACATTCGGTAAGACAGTGAGTCCCAGACTCACACACTCTGTAAGACTGTCCGACCCAGACTCACACTCTGTAAGACAGTGAGACCCATACTCACACACTCTGTAAGACAGTGAGACCCAGACTCACGCACTCTGGAAGACAGTGAGACACAGACTCACACACTCTTTAAGACAGTCAGTCGCAGACTCGCAATGTGTAAGACAGTGAGACCCAGACTCACACACCCTGTAAGACTGTCCGTCCCAGACGCACACACTCTGTAAGACAGTAAGTCCCAGACTCACACATTCTGTAAGACAGTCAGTCCCAGACTCACACACTCTGTAAGACAGTGAGACCCATACTCACACACTCTGTAAGACTGTCCGACCCAGACTCACACTCTGTAAGACAGTGAGATCCAGACTCATACACTGTGTAAGACAGTCAGTCCCAGACTCACACATTCTGTAAGATGGTCAGTTCCAGACTCACACACTCTGTAAGACAGTGAGACCCAGACTCACACATTCTGTAAGACAGTCAGTCCCAGACTCACACACTCTGTAAGACAGTGAGACCCAGACTCACACACCCTGTAAGACTGTCCGTCCCAGACGCACACACTCTGTAAGACAGTAAGTCCCAGACTCACACATTCTGTAAGACAGTCAGTCCCAGACTCACACACTCTGTAAGACAGTGAGACCCATACTCACACACTCTATAAGACACTGAGACCCAGACTCACGCACTCTGGAAGACAGTGAGTCACAGACTGTCACACTCTGTAAGACAGTGGGACCCATACTCACACATTCTGTAAGACACTGAGACCCAGACTCACGCACTCTGGAAGACAGTGAGTCACAGACTCACACATTCTGTAAGACTGTCAGTCCCAGACTCATACACTCTGTAAGACAGTGAGACCCAGACTCACACACTCTGTAAGACAGTGAGTTCCAGACTCACACACCCTGTAAGACAGTCAGTCCCTGACTCACACATTCGGTAAGACAGTGAGACCCAGACTCACACACTCTGTAAGTCAGTGAGTCCCAGACTCACACACTCTGTAAGACTGTCCGACCCAGACTCACACTCTGTAAGACAGTGAGACCCAGACTCATACACTCTGTAAGACAGTCAGTCCCAGACTCACACATTCTGTAAGATGGTCAGTACCAGACTCACACACTCTGTAAGACAGACAGTCCCAGACCCACACACTCCGTAAGACAGTGAGACCAAGACTCACACACTCTGTAAGGCAGTCTGTCCCAGACTCACACACTCTGTAAGACAGTGAGACCCAGACTCACACACTGTGTAAGACAGTCAGCCCCAGACTCACACAGTCTGTAAGACAGTGAGACCCAGACTCACACATTCTGTAAGATGGTCAGTACCAGACTCACACTCTCTGTAAGACAATGAGACCCAGACTCACACATTCTGTAAGATGATCAGTACCAAACTCACACACTCTGTAAGACAGTGAGTCCCAGACTCACACACTCTCTAAGACAGTGAGACCCAGACTCACACACCCTGTAAGACAGTCAGTCCCAGACTCACACATTCGGTAAGACAGTGGGACCCAGACTCACACACACTGTAAGACAGTGAGTTCTAGACTCACACACCCTGTAATACCGTCAGTCCCAGACTCACACATTCTGTAAGACAGTGAGACCCATACCCACACACTCTGTAAGACAGTGAGACCCAGACTCATGCACTCTGGAAGACAGTGAGACACAGACTCACACATTCTGTAAGACAGTCAGTCCCAGACTCACACACTCTGTAAGACAGTGAGACCCAGACTCACACACTGTGTAAGACAGTCAGCCCCAGACTCACACAGTCTGTAAGACAGTGAGACCCAGACTCACACATTCTGTAAGATGGTCAGTATCAGTCTCACACTCTCTGTAAGACAGTGAGACCCAGACTCAAACATTCTGTAAGATGGTCAGTACCAAACTCACAAACTCTGTAAGACAGTGAGTCCCAGTCTCACACACTCTCTAAGACAGTGAGACCCAGACTCACACACTCTGTAAGACAGTGAGTTCCAGGCTCACACACCCTGTAAGACAGTCAGTCCCAGACTCACACATTCGGTAAGACAGTGAGACCCAGACTCATACACTGTGTAAGACAGTGAGTCCCAGACTCACACATTCTGTAAGACTGTCCGTCCCAGACTCACACACTCTGTAAGACAGTGAGTTCCAGACTCACACACCCTGTAAGACAGTCTGTCCCAGACTCACACATTCGGTAAGACAGTGAGACCCAGACTCACACACTCTGTAAGTCAGTGAGTCCCAGACTCACACACTCTGTAAGACTGTCCGACCCAGACTCACACTCTGTAAGACAGTGAGACCCAGACTCATACACTGTGTAAGACAGTCAGTCCCAGACTCACACATTCTGTAAGATGGTCAGTACCAGACTCACACACTCTCTAAGACAGTGAGACCCAGACTCACACACTCTGTAAGGCAGTCTGTCCCAGACTCACACACTCTGTAAGACAGACAGTCACAGACCCACACACTCCGTAAGACAGTGAGACCAAGACTCACACACTCTGTAAGGCAGTCTGTCCCAGACTCACACACTCTGTAAGACAGTGAGACCCAGACTCACACACTGTGTAAGACAGTCAGCCCCAGACTCACACAGTCTGTAAGACAGTGAGACCCAGACTCACACACTCTCTAAGACAGTGAGACCCAGACTCACACACTCTGTAAGACAGTGAGTTCCAGACTCACACACCCTGTAATACCGTCAGTCCCAGACTCACACATTCTGTAAGACAGTGAGACCCATACTCACACACTCTGTAAGACAGTGAGACCCAGACTCACGCACTCTGGAAGACAGTGAGACACAGACTCACACACTCTTTAAGACAGTCAGTCGCAGACTCACACTGTGTAAGACAGTGAGACCCAGACTCACACATTCTGTAAGACAGTCAGTCCCAGACTCACACACTCTGTAAGACAGTGAGACCCAGACACACACACTGTGTAAGACAGTCAGCCCCAGACTCACACAGTCTGTAAGACAGTGAGACCCAGACTCACACATTCTGTAAGATGGTCAGTATCAGACTCACACTCTCTGTAAGACAGTGAGACCCAGACTCACACATTCTGTAAGATGGTCAGTACCAGACTCACACTCTCTGTAAGACAGTGAGACCCAGACTCACACATTCTGTAAGATGATCAGTACCAAACTCACACACTCTGTAAGACAGTGAGTCCCAGACTCACACACTCTCTAAGACAGTGAGACCCAGACTCACACACTCTGTAAGACAGTGAGTTCCAGACTCACACACCCTGTAATACCGTCAGTCCCAGACTCACACATTCTGTAAGACAGTGAGACCCATACTCACACACTCTGTAAGACAGTGAGACCCAGACTCACGCACTCTGGAAGACAGTGAGACACAGACTCACACACTCTTTAAGACAGTCAGTCGCAGACTCACACTGTGTAAGACAGTGAGACCCAGACTCACACATTCTGTAAGACAGTCAGTCCCAGACTCACACACTCTGTAAGACAGTGAGACCCAGACACACACACTGTGTAAGACAGTCAGCCCCAGACTCACACAGTCTGTAAGACAGTGAGACCCAGACTCACACATTCTGTAAGATGGTCAGTATCAGACTCACACTCTCTGTAAGACAGTGAGACCCAGACTCACACATTCTGTAAGATGGTCAGTACCATACTCACAAAGTCTGTAACACAGTGAGTCACAGACTCACACACTCTCTAAAACAGTGAGACCCAGAATCACACACTCTGTAAGACAGTGAGTTCCAGACTCACACACCCTGTAAGACAGTCAGTCCCAGACTCACACATTCGGTAAGACAGTGAGACCCAGACTCATACACTGTGTAAGACAGTGAGTCCCAGACTCACACATTCTTTAAGACTGTCCGTCCCAGACTCACACACTCTGTAAGACAGTGAGTTCCAGACTCACACACCCTGTAAGACAGTCAGTCCCAGACTCACACATTCGGTAAGACAGTGAGACCCAGACTCACACACTCTGTAAGTCAGTGAGTCCCAGACTCACACACTCTGTAAGACTGTCCGACCCAGACTCACACTCTGTAAGACAGAGAGACCCAGACTCATACACTGTGTAAGACAGTCAGTCCCAGAATCACACATTCTGTAAGATGGTCATTACCAGACTCACACACTCTCTAAGACAGTGAGACCCAGACTCACACTCTGTAAGGCAGTCTGTCCCAGACTCACACACTCTGTAAGACAGACAGTCCCAGACCCACACACTCCGTAAGACAGTGAGACCCAGACTCACGCACTCTGGAAGACAGTGAGACACAGACTCACACATTCTGTAAGACAGTCAGTCCCAGACTCACACACTCTGTAAGACAGTGAGACCCAGACTCACACACCCTGTAAGACTGTCCGTCCCAGACGCACACACTCTGTAAGACAGTAAGTCCCAGACTCACACATTCTGTAAGACAGTCAGTCCCAGACTCACACACTCTGTAAGACAGTGAGACCCATACTCACACACTCTGTAAGACTTTTCCACCCAGACTCACACTCTGTAAGACAGTGAGACCCAGACTCATACACTGTGTAAGACAGTCAGTCCCAGACTCACACATTCTGTAAGATGGTCAGTACCAGACTCACACACTCTCTAAGACAGTGAGACCCAGACTCACACTCTGTAAGTCAGTGAGTCCCAGACTCACACACTCTTTAAGACAGTCAGTCGCAGACTCACAATGTGTAAGTCAGTGAGACCCAGACTCACACATTCTGAAAGACAGTCATTCCCAGACTCACACACTCTGTAAGATAGTGAGTCCCAGACTGACACACTCTGTAAGACAGTGAGACCCATACTCACACACTCTATAAGACACTGAGACCCAGACTCACGCACTCTGGAAGACAGTGAGTCACAGACTGACACACTCTGTAAGACAGTGAGACCCATACTCACACATTCTGTAAGACACTGAGACCCAGACTCACGCACTCTGGAAGACAGTGAGTCACAGACTCACACATTCTGTAAGACTGTCAGTCCCAGACTCACACACTCTGTAAGACAGTGAGACCCAGACTCACACACTCTGTAAGACAGTGAGTTCCAGACTCACACACCCTGTAAGACAGTCAGTCCCTGACTCACACATTCGGTAAGACAGTGAGTCCCAGACTCACACACTCTGTAAGACTGTCCGACCCAGACTCACACTCTGTAAGACAGTGAGACCCATACTCACACACTCTGTAAGACAGTGAGACCCAGACTCACGCACTCTGGAAGACAGTGAGACACAGACTCACACACTCTTTAAGACAGTCAGTCGCAGACTCGCAATGTGTAAGACAGTGAGACCCAGACTCACACACCCTGTAAGACTGTCCGTCCCAGACGCACACACTCTGTAAGACAGTAAGTCCCAGACTCACACATTCTGTAAGACAGTCAGTCCCAGACTCACACACTCTGTAAGACAGTGAGACCCATACTCACACACTCTGTAAGACTGTCCGACCCAGACTCACACTCTGTAAGACAGTGAGATCCAGACTCATACACTGTGTAAGACAGTCAGTCCCAGACTCACACATTCTGTAAGATGGTCAGTTCCAGACTCACACACTCTCTAAGACAGTGAGACCCAGACTCACACACTCTGTAAGGCAGTCTGTCCCAGAGTCACACACTCCGTAAGACAGTGAGACCCAGACTCACACTCTGTAAGACAGTAAGACCCAGACTCATACACTGTGTAAGACAGTCAGTCCCAGACTCACACATTCTGTAAGATGGTCAGTACCAGACTCACACACTCTCTAAGACAGTGAGACCCAGACTCACACTCTGTAAGTCAGTGAGTCCCAGACTCACACACTCTTTAAGACAGTCAGTCGCAGACTCACACACTCTGTAAGATAGTGAGTCCCAGACTGACACACTCTGTAAGACAGTGAGACCCATACTCACACACTCTATAAGACACTGAGACCCAGACTCACGCACTCTGGAAGACAGTGAGTCACAGACTGACACACTCTGTAAGACAGTGAGACCCATACTCACACATTCTGTAAGACACTGAGACCCAGACTCACGCACTCTGGAAGACAGTGAGTCACAGACTCACACATTCTGTAAGACTGTCAGTCCCAGACTCACACACTCTGTAAGATAGTGAGACCCAGACTCACACATTCTGTAAGATGGTCAGTATCAGTCTCACACTCTCTGTAAGACAGTGAGACCCAGACTCAAACATTCTGTAAGATGGTCAGTACCAAACTCACAAACTCTGTAAGACAGTGAGTCCCAGACTCACACACTCTCTAAGACAGTGAGACCCAGACTCACACACTCTGTAAGACAGTGAGTTCCAGACTCACACACCCTGTAAGACAGTCAGTCCCAGACTCACACATTCGGTAAGACAGTGAGACCCAGACTCATACACTGTGTAAGACAGTGAGTCCCAGACTCACACATTCTGTAAGACTGTGCGTCCCAGTCTCACACACTCTGTAAGACAGTGAGTTCCAGACTCACACACCCTGTAAGACAGTCTGTCCCAGACTCACACATTCGGTAAGACAGTGAGACCCAGACTCACACACTCTGTAAGTCAGTGAGTCCCAGACTCACACACTGTGTAAGACTGTCCGACCCAGACTCACACTCTGTAAGACAGTGAGACCCAGACTCACACTCTGTAAGGCAGTCTGTCCCAGACTCACACACTCTGTAAGACAGACAGTCCCAGACCCACACACTCCGTAAGACAGTGAGACCCAGACTCACGCACTCTGGAAGACAGTGAGACACAGACTCACACATTCTGTAAGACAGTCAGTCCCAGACTCACACACTCTGTAAGACAGTGAGACCCAGACTCACACACCCTGTAAGACTGTCCGTCCCAGACGCACACACTCTGTAAGACAGTAAGTCCCAGACTCACACATTCTGTAAGACAGTCAGTCCCAGACTCACACACTCTGTAAGACAGTGAGACCCATACTCACACACTCTGTAAGACTGTCCGACCCAGACTCACACTCTGTAAGACAGTGAGACCCAGACTCATACACTGTGTAAGACAGTCAGTCCCAGACTCACACATTCTGTAAGATGGTCAGTACCAGACTCACACACTCTCTAAGACAGTGAGACCCAGACTCACACTCTGTAAGTCAGTGAGCCCAGACTCACACACTCTTTAAGACAGTCAGTCGCAGACTCACAATGTGTAAGTCAGTGAGACCCAGACTCACACATTCTGAAAGACAGTCATTCCCAGACTCACACACTCTGTAAGATAGTGAGTCCCAGACTGACACACTCTGTAAGACAGTGAGACCCATACTCACACACTCTATAAGACACTGAGACCCAGACTCACGCACTCTGGAAGACAGTGAGTCACATACTGACACACTCTGTAAGACAGTGAGACCCATACTCACACATTCTGTAAGACACTGAGACCCAGACTCACGCACTCTGGAAGACAGTGAGTCACAGACTCACACATTCTGTAAGACTGTCAGTCCCAGACTCACACACTCTGTAAGACAGTGAGACCCAGACTCACACACTCTGTAAGACAGTGAGTTCCAGACTCACACACCCTGTAAGACAGTCAGTCCCTGACTCACACATTCGGTAAGACAGTGAGACCCAGACTCACACACTCTGTAAGTCAGTGAGTCCCAGACTCACACACTCTGTAAGACTGTCCGACCCAGACTCACACTCTGTAAGACAGTGAGACCCAGACTCATACACTCTGTAAGACAGTCAGTCCCAGACTCACACATTCTGTAAGATGGTCAGTACCAGACTCACACACTCTGTAAGACAGACAGTCCCAGACCCACACACTCCGTAAGACAGTGAGACCAAGACTCACACACTCTGTAAGGCAGTCTGTCCCAGACTCACACACTCTGTAAGACAGTGAGACCCAGACTCACACACTGTGTAAGACAGTCAGCCCCAGACTCACACAGTCTGTAAGACAGTGAGACCCAGACTCACACATTCTGTAAGATGGTCAGTACCAGACTCACACTCTCTGTAAGACAATGAGACCCAGACTCACACATTCTGTAAGATGATCAGTACCAAACTCACACACTCTGTAAGACAGTGAGTCCCAGACTCACACACTCTCTAAGACAGTGAGACCCAGACTCACACACCCTGTAAGACAGTCAGTCCCAGACTCACACATTCGGTAAGACAGTGGGACCCAGACTCACACACACTGTAAGACAGTGAGTTCTAGACTCACACACCCTGTAATACCGTCAGTCCCAGACTCACACATTCTGTAAGACAGTGAGACCCATACCCACACACTCTGTAAGACAGTGAGACCCAGACTCATGCACTCTGGAAGACAGTGAGACACAGACTCACACATTCTGTAAGACAGTCAGTCCCAGACTCACACACTCTGTAAGACAGTGAGACCCAGACTCACACACTGTGTAAGACAGTCAGCCCCAGACTCACACAGTCTGTAAGACAGTGAGACCCAGACTCACACATTCTGTAAGATGGTCAGTATCAGTCTCACACTCTCTGTAAGACAGTGAGACCCAGACTCAAACATTCTGTAAGATGGTCAGTACCAAACTCACAAACTCTGTAAGACAGTGAGTCCCAGTCTCACACACTCTCTAAGACAGTGAGACCCAGACTCACACACTCTGTAAGACAGTGAGTTCCAGGCTCACACACCCTGTAAGACAGTCAGTCCCAGACTCACACATTCGGTAAGACAGTGAGACCCAGACTCATACACTGTGTAAGACAGTGAGTCCCAGACTCACACATTCTGTAAGACTGTCCGTCCCAGACTCACACACTCTGTAAGACAGTGAGTTCCAGACTCACACACCCTGTAAGACAGTCTGTCCCAGACTCACACATTCGGTAAGACAGTGAGACCCAGACTCACACACTCTGTAAGTCAGTGAGTCCCAGACTCACACACTCTGTAAGACTGTCCGACCCAGACTCACACTCTGTAAGACAGTGAGACCCAGACTCATACACTGTGTAAGACAGTCAGTCCCAGACTCACACATTCTGTAAGATGGTCAGTACCAGACTCACACACTCTCTAAGACAGTGAGACCCAGACTCACACACTCTGTAAGGCAGTCTGTCCCAGACTCACACACTCTGTAAGACAGACAGTCACAGACCCACACACTCCGTAAGACAGTGAGACCAAGACTCACACACTCTGTAAGGCAGTCTGTCCCAGACTCACACACTCTGTAAGACAGTGAGACCCAGACTCACACACTGTGTAAGACAGTCAGCCCCAGACTCACACAGTCTGTAAGACAGTGAGACCCAGACTCACACACTCTCTAAGACAGTGAGACCCAGACTCACACACTCTGTAAGACAGTGAGTTCCAGACTCACACACCCTGTAATACCGTCAGTCCCAGACTCACACATTCTGTAAGACAGTGAGACCCATACTCACACACTCTGTAAGACAGTGAGACCCAGACTCACGCACTCTGGAAGACAGTGAGACACAGACTCACACACTCTTTAAGACAGTCAGTCGCAGACTCACACTGTGTAAGACAGTGAGACCCAGACTCACACATTCTGTAAGACAGTCAGTCCCAGACTCACACACTCTGTAAGACAGTGAGACCCAGACACACACACTGTGTAAGACAGTCAGCCCCAGACTCACACAGTCTGTAAGACAGTGAGACCCAGACTCACACATTCTGTAAGATGGTCAGTATCAGACTCACACTCTCTGTAAGACAGTGAGACCCAGACTCACACATTCTGTAAGATGGTCAGTACCAGACTCACACTCTCTGTAAGACAGTGAGACCCAGACTCACACATTCTGTAAGATGATCAGTACCAAACTCACACACTCTGTAAGACAGTGAGTCCCAGACTCACACACTCTCTAAGACAGTGAGACCCAGACTCACACACTCTGTAAGACAGTGAGTTCCAGACTCACACACCCTGTAATACCGTCAGTCCCAGACTCACACATTCTGTAAGACAGTGAGACCCATACTCACACACTCTGTAAGACAGTGAGACCCAGACTCACGCACTCTGGAAGACAGTGAGACACAGACTCACACACTCTTTAAGACAGTCAGTCGCAGACTCACACTGTGTAAGACAGTGAGACCCAGACTCACACATTCTGTAAGACAGTCAGTCCCAGACTCACACACTCTGTAAGACAGTGAGACCCAGACACACACACTGTGTAAGACAGTCAGCCCCAGACTCACACAGTCTGTAAGACAGTGAGACCCAGACTCACACATTCTGTAAGATGGTCAGTATCAGACTCACACTCTCTGTAAGACAGTGAGACCCAGACTCACACATTCTGTAAGATGGTCAGTACCATACTCACAAAGTCTGTAACACAGTGAGTCACAGACTCACACACTCTCTAAAACAGTGAGACCCAGAATCACACACTCTGTAAGACAGTGAGTTCCAGACTCACACACCCTGTAAGACAGTCAGTCCCAGACTCACACATTCGGTAAGACAGTGAGACCCAGACTCATACACTGTGTAAGACAGTGAGTCCCAGACTCACACATTCTTTAAGACTGTCCGTCCCAGACTCACACACTCTGTAAGACAGTGAGTTCCAGACTCACACACCCTGTAAGACAGTCAGTCCCAGACTCACACATTCGGTAAGACAGTGAGACCCAGACTCACACACTCTGTAAGTCAGTGAGTCCCAGACTCACACACTCTGTAAGACTGTCCGACCCAGACTCACACTCTGTAAGACAGAGAGACCCAGACTCATACACTGTGTAAGACAGTCAGTCCCAGAATCACACATTCTGTAAGATGGTCATTACCAGACTCACACACTCTCTAAGACAGTGAGACCCAGACTCACACTCTGTAAGGCAGTCTGTCCCAGACTCACACACTCTGTAAGACAGACAGTCCCAGACCCACACACTCCGTAAGACAGTGAGACCCAGACTCACGCACTCTGGAAGACAGTGAGACACAGACTCACACATTCTGTAAGACAGTCAGTCCCAGACTCACACACTCTGTAAGACAGTGAGACCCAGACTCACACACCCTGTAAGACTGTCCGTCCCAGACGCACACACTCTGTAAGACAGTAAGTCCCAGACTCACACATTCTGTAAGACAGTCAGTCCCAGACTCACACACTCTGTAAGACAGTGAGACCCATACTCACACACTCTGTAAGACTTTTCCACCCAGACTCACACTCTGTAAGACAGTGAGACCCAGACTCATACACTGTGTAAGACAGTCAGTCCCAGACTCACACATTCTGTAAGATGGTCAGTACCAGACTCACACACTCTCTAAGACAGTGAGACCCAGACTCACACTCTGTAAGTCAGTGAGTCCCAGACTCACACACTCTTTAAGACAGTCAGTCGCAGACTCACAATGTGTAAGTCAGTGAGACCCAGACTCACACATTCTGAAAGACAGTCATTCCCAGACTCACACACTCTGTAAGATAGTGAGTCCCAGACTGACACACTCTGTAAGACAGTGAGACCCATACTCACACACTCTATAAGACACTGAGACCCAGACTCACGCACTCTGGAAGACAGTGAGTCACAGACTGACACACTCTGTAAGACAGTGAGACCCATACTCACACATTCTGTAAGACACTGAGACCCAGACTCACGCACTCTGGAAGACAGTGAGTCACAGACTCACACATTCTGTAAGACTGTCAGTCCCAGACTCACACACTCTGTAAGACAGTGAGACCCAGACTCACACACTCTGTAAGACAGTGAGTTCCAGACTCACACACCCTGTAAGACAGTCAGTCCCTGACTCACACATTCGGTAAGACAGTGAGTCCCAGACTCACACACTCTGTAAGACTGTCCGACCCAGACTCACACTCTGTAAGACAGTGAGACCCATACTCACACACTCTGTAAGACAGTGAGACCCAGACTCACGCACTCTGGAAGACAGTGAGACACAGACTCACACACTCTTTAAGACAGTCAGTCGCAGACTCGCAATGTGTAAGACAGTGAGACCCAGACTCACACACCCTGTAAGACTGTCCGTCCCAGACGCACACACTCTGTAAGACAGTAAGTCCCAGACTCACACATTCTGTAAGACAGTCAGTCCCAGACTCACACACTCTGTAAGACAGTGAGACCCATACTCACACACTCTGTAAGACTGTCCGACCCAGACTCACACTCTGTAAGACAGTGAGATCCAGACTCATACACTGTGTAAGACAGTCAGTCCCAGACTCACACATTCTGTAAGATGGTCAGTTCCAGACTCACACACTCTCTAAGACAGTGAGACCCAGACTCACACACTCTGTAAGGCAGTCTGTCCCAGAGTCACACACTCCGTAAGACAGTGAGACCCAGACTCACACTCTGTAAGACAGTAAGACCCAGACTCATACACTGTGTAAGACAGTCAGTCCCAGACTCACACATTCTGTAAGATGGTCAGTACCAGACTCACACACTCTCTAAGACAGTGAGACCCAGACTCACACTCTGTAAGTCAGTGAGTCCCAGACTCACACACTCTTTAAGACAGTCAGTCGCAGACTCACACACTCTGTAAGATAGTGAGTCCCAGACTGACACACTCTGTAAGACAGTGAGACCCATACTCACACACTCTATAAGACACTGAGACCCAGACTCACGCACTCTGGAAGACAGTGAGTCACAGACTGACACACTCTGTAAGACAGTGAGACCCATACTCACACATTCTGTAAGACACTGAGACCCAGACTCACGCACTCTGGAAGACAGTGAGTCACAGACTCACACATTCTGTAAGACTGTCAGTCCCAGACTCACACACTCTGTAAGATAGTGAGACCCAGACTCACACATTCTGTAAGATGGTCAGTATCAGTCTCACACTCTCTGTAAGACAGTGAGACCCAGACTCAAACATTCTGTAAGATGGTCAGTACCAAACTCACAAACTCTGTAAGACAGTGAGTCCCAGACTCACACACTCTCTAAGACAGTGAGACCCAGACTCACACACTCTGTAAGACAGTGAGTTCCAGACTCACACACCCTGTAAGACAGTCAGTCCCAGACTCACACATTCGGTAAGACAGTGAGACCCAGACTCATACACTGTGTAAGACAGTGAGTCCCAGACTCACACATTCTGTAAGACTGTGCGTCCCAGTCTCACACACTCTGTAAGACAGTGAGTTCCAGACTCACACACCCTGTAAGACAGTCTGTCCCAGACTCACACATTCGGTAAGACAGTGAGACCCAGACTCACACACTCTGTAAGTCAGTGAGTCCCAGACTCACACACTGTGTAAGACTGTCCGACCCAGACTCACACTCTGTAAGACAGTGAGACCCAGACTCACACTCTGTAAGGCAGTCTGTCCCAGACTCACACACTCTGTAAGACAGACAGTCCCAGACCCACACACTCCGTAAGACAGTGAGACCCAGACTCACGCACTCTGGAAGACAGTGAGACACAGACTCACACATTCTGTAAGACAGTCAGTCCCAGACTCACACACTCTGTAAGACAGTGAGACCCAGACTCACACACCCTGTAAGACTGTCCGTCCCAGACGCACACACTCTGTAAGACAGTAAGTCCCAGACTCACACATTCTGTAAGACAGTCAGTCCCAGACTCACACACTCTGTAAGACAGTGAGACCCATACTCACACACTCTGTAAGACTGTCCGACCCAGACTCACACTCTGTAAGACAGTGAGACCCAGACTCATACACTGTGTAAGACAGTCAGTCCCAGACTCACACATTCTGTAAGATGGTCAGTACCAGACTCACACACTCTCTAAGACAGTGAGACCCAGACTCACACTCTGTAAGTCAGTGAGCCCAGACTCACACACTCTTTAAGACAGTCAGTCGCAGACTCACAATGTGTAAGTCAGTGAGACCCAGACTCACACATTCTGAAAGACAGTCATTCCCAGACTCACACACTCTGTAAGATAGTGAGTCCCAGACTGACACACTCTGTAAGACAGTGAGACCCATACTCACACACTCTATAAGACACTGAGACCCAGACTCACGCACTCTGGAAGACAGTGAGTCACATACTGACACACTCTGTAAGACAGTGAGACCCATACTCACACATTCTGTAAGACACTGAGACCCAGACTCACGCACTCTGGAAGACAGTGAGTCACAGACTCACACATTCTGTAAGACTGTCAGTCCCAGACTCACACACTCTGTAAGACAGTGAGACCCAGACTCACACACTCTGTAAGACAGTGAGTTCCAGACTCACACACCCTGTAAGACAGTCAGTCCCTGACTCACACATTCGGTAAGACAGTGAGACCCAGACTCACACACTCTGTAAGTCAGTGAGTCCCAGACTCACACACTCTGTAAGACTGTCCGACCCAGACTCACACACTCTGTAAGACAGTGAGACCCAGACTCACGCACTCTGGAAGACAGTGAGACACAGACTCACACACTCTTTAAGACAGTCAGTCGCAGACTCGCAATGTGTAAGACAGTGAGACCCAGACTCACACACCCTGTAAGACTGTCCGTCCCAGACGCACACACTCTGTAAGACAGTAAGTCCCAGACTCACACATTCTGTAAGACAGTCAGTCCCAGACTCACACACTCTGTAAGACAGTGAGACCCATACTCACACACTCTGTAAGACTGTCCGACCCAGACTCACACTCTGTAAGACAGTGAGACCCAGACTCATACAGTGTGTAAGACAGTCAGTCCCAGACTCACACATTCTGTAAGATGGTCAGTACCAGACTCACACACTCTCTAAGACAGTGAGACCCAGACTCACACACTCTGTAAGGCAGTCTGTCCCAGAGTCACACACTCCGTAAGACAGTGAGACCCAGACTCACACTCTGTAAGACAGTAAGACCCAGACTCATACACTGTGTAAGACAGTCAGTCCCAGACTCACACATTCTGTAAGATGGTCAGTACCAGACTCACACACTCTCTAAGACAGTGAGACCCAGACTCACACTCTGTAAGTCAGTGAGTCCCAGACTCACACACTCTTTAAGACAGTCAGTCGCAGACTCACACACTCTGTAAGATAGTGAGTCCCAGACTGACACACTCTGTAAGACAGTGAGACCCATACTCACACACTCTATAAGACACTGAGACCCAGACTCACGCACTCTGGAAGACAGTGAGTCACAGACTGACACACTCTGTAAGACAGTGAGACCCATACTCACACATTCTGTAAGACACTGAGACCCAGACTCACGCACTCTGGAAGACAGTGAGTCACAGACTCACACATTCTGTAAGACTGTCAGTCCCAGACTCACACACTCTGTAAGACAGTGAGACCCAGACTCACACATTCTGTAAGATGGTCAGTATCAGTCTCACACTCTCTGTAAGACAGTGAGACCCAGACTCAAACATTCTGTAAGATGGTCAGTACCAAACTCACAAACTCTGTAAGACAGTGAGTCCCAGACTCACACACTCTCTAAGACAGTGAGACCCAGACTCACACACTCTGTAAGACAGTGAGTTCCAGACTCACACACCCTGTAAGACAGTCAGTCCCAGACTCACACATTCGGTAAGACAGTGAGACCCAGACTCATACACTGTGTAAGACAGTGAGTCCCAGACTCACACATTCTGTAAGACTGTCCGTCCCAGACTCACACACTCTGTAAGACAGTGAGTTCCAGACTCACACACCCTGTAAGACAGTCTGTCCCAGACTCACACATTCGGTAAGACAGTGAGACCCAGACTCACACACTCTGTAAGTCAGTGAGTCCCAGACTCACACATTGTGTAAGACTGTCCGACCCAGACTCACACTCTGTAAGACAGTGAGACCCAGACTCACACGCTGTAAGGCAGTCTGTCCCAGACTCACACACTCAGTAAGACAGACAGTCCCAGACCCACACACTCCGTAAGACAGTGAGACCCAGACTCACGCACTCTGGAAGACAGTGAGACACAGACTCACACATTCTGTAAGACAGTCAGTCCCAGACTCACACACTCTGTAAGACATTGAGACCCAGACTCACACACCCTGTAAGACTGTCCGTCCCAGACGCACACACTCTGTAAGACAGTAAGTCCCAGACTCACACATTCTGTAAGACAGTCAGTCCCAGACTCACACACTCTGTAAGACAGTGAGACCCATACTCACACACTCTGTAAGACTGTCCGACCCAGACTCACACTCTGTAAGACAGTGAGACCCAGACTCATACACTGTGTAAGACAGTCAGTCCCAGACTCACACATTCTGTAAGATGGTCAGTACCAGACTCACACACTCTCTAAGACAGTGAGACCCAGACTCACACTCTGTAAGTCAGTGAGTCCCAGACTCACACACTCTTTAAGACAGTCAGTCGCAGACTCACAATGTGTAAGTCAGTGAGACCCAGACTCACACATTCTGAAAGACAGTCATTCCCAGACTCACACACTCTGTAAGATAGTGAGTCCCAGACTGACACACTCTGTAAGACAGTGAGACCCATACTCACACACTCTATAAGACACTGAGACCCAGACTCACGCACTCTGGAAGACAGTGAGTCACATACTGACACACTCTGTAAGACAGTGAGACCCATACTCACACATTCTGTAAGACACTGAGACCCAGACTCACGCACTCTGGAAGACAGTGAGTCACAGACTCACACATTCTGTAAGACTGTCAGTCCCAGACTCACACACTCTGTAAGACAGTGAGACCCAGACTCACACACTCTGTAAGACAGTGAGTTCCAGACTCACACACCCTGTAAGACAGTCAGTCCCTGACTCACACATTCGGTAAGACAGTGAGACCCAGACTCACACACTCTGTAAGTCAGTGAGTCCCAGACTCACACACTCTGTAAGACTGTCCGACCCAGACTCACACACTCTGTAAGACAGTGAGACCCAGACTCACGCACTCTGGAAGACAGTGAGACACAGACTCACACACTCTTTAAGACAGTCAGTCGCAGACTCGCAATGTGTAAGACAGTGAGACCCAGACTCACACACCCTGTAAGACTGTCCGTCCCAGACGCACACACTCTGTAAGACAGTAAGTCCCAGACTCACACATTCTGTAAGACAGTCAGTCCCAGACTCACACACTCTGTAAGACAGTGAGACCCATACTCACACACTCTGTAAGACTGTCCGACCCAGACTCACACTCTGTAAGACAGTGAGACCCAGACTCATACACTGTGTAAGACAGTCAGTCCCAGACTCACACATTCTGTAAGATGGTCAGTACCAGACTCACACACTCTCTAAGACAGAGAGACCCAGACTCACACACTCTGTAAGGCAGTCTGTCCCAGAGTCACACACTCCGTAAGACAGTGAGACCCAGACTCACACTCTGTAAGACAGTAAGACCCAGACTCATACACTGTGTAAGACAGTCAGTCCCAGACTCACACATTCTGTAAGATGGTCAGTACCAGACTCACACACTCTCTAAGACAGTGAGACCCAGACTCACACTCTGTAAGTCAGTGAGTCCCAGACTCACACACTCTTTAAGACAGTCAGTCGCAGACTCACACACTCTGTAAGATAGTGAGTCCCAGACTGACACACTCTGTAAGACAGTGAGACCCATACTCACACACTCTATAAGACACTGAGACCCAGACTCACGCACTCTGGAAGACAGTGAGTCACAGACTGACACACTCTGTAAGACAGTGAGACCCATACTCACACATTCTGTAAGACACTGAGACCCAGACTCACGCACTCTGGAAGACAGTGAGTCACAGACTCACACATTCTGTAAGACTGTCAGTCCCAGACTCACACACTCTGTAAGACAGTGAGACCCAGACTCACACATTCTGTAAGATGGTTAGTATCAGTCTCACACTCTCTGTAAGACAGTGAGACCCAGACTCAAACATTCTGTAAGATGGTCAGTACCAAACTCACAAACTCTGTAAGACAGTGAGTCCCAGACTCACACACTCTGTAAGACAGTGAGTTCCAGACTCACACACCCTGTAAGACAGTCAGTCCCAGACTCACACATTCGGTAAGACAGTGAGACCCAGACTCATACACTGTGTAAGACAGTGAGTCCCAGACTCACACATTCTGTAAGACTGTCCGTCCCAGACTAACACACTCTGTAAGACAGTGAGTTCCAGACTCACACACCCTGTAAGACAGTCTGTCCCAGACTCACACATTCGGTAAGACAGTGAGACCCAGACTCACACACTCTGTAAGTCAGTGAGTCCCAGACTCACACACTCTGTAAGACTGTCCGACCCAGACTCACACTCTGTAAGACAGTGAGACCCAGACTCATACACTGTGTAAGACAGTCAGTCCCAGACTCACACATTCTGTAAGATGGTCAGTACCAGACTCACACACTCTCTAAGACAGTGAGACCCAGACTCACACACTCTGTAAGGCAGTCTGTCCCAGACTCACACACTCTGTAAGACAGACAGTCAGAGACCCACACACTCCGTAAGACAGTGAGACCAAGACTCACACACTCTGTAAGGCAGTCTGTCCCAGACTCACACACTCTGTAAGACAGTGAGACCCAGACTCAGACACTGTGTAAGACAGTCAGCACCAGACTCACACAGTCTGTAAGACAGTGAGACCCAGACTCACACATTCTGTAAGATGGTCAGTACCAGACTCACACTCTCTGTAAGACAGTGACACCCAGACTCACACATTCTGTAAGATGATCAGTACCAAACTCACACACTCTGTAAGACAGTGAGTCCCAGACTCACACACTCTGTAAGACAGTGAGACCCAGACTCACACACTCTGTAAGACAGTGAGACCCAGACTCACACACTCTGTAAGACAGTGAGTTCCAGACTCACACACCCTGTAATACCGTCAGTCCCAGACTCACACATTCGGTAAGACAGTGAGACCCATACTCACACACTCTGTAAGACAGTGAGACCCAGACTCACGCACTCTGGAAGACAGTGAGACACAGACTCACACACTCTTTAAGACAGTCAGTCGCAGACTCACACTGTGTAAGACAGTGAGACCCAGACTCACACATTCTGTAAGACAGTCAGTCCCAGACTCACACACTCTGTAAGACAGTGAGACCCAGACTCACACACTGTGTAAGACAGTCAGCCCCAGACTCACATAGTCTGTAAGACAGTGAGACCCAGACTCACACATTCTGTAAGATGGTCAGTATCAGACTCACACTCTCTGTAAGACAGTGAGACCCAGACTCACACATTCTGTAAGATGGTCAGTACCATACTCACAAAGTCTGTAACACAGTGAGTCCCAGACTCACACACTCTCTAAGACAGTGAGACCCAGAATCACACACTCTGTAAGACAGTGAGTTCCAGACTCACACACCCTGTAAGACAGTCAGTCCCAGACTCACACATTCGGTAAGACAGTGAGACCCAGACTCATACACTGTGTAAGACAGTGAGTCCCAGACTCACACATTCTTTAAGACTGTCCGTCCCAGACTCACACACTCTGTAAGACAGTGAGTTCCAGACTCACACACCCTGTAAGACAGTCAGTCCCAGACTCACACATTCGGTAAGACAGTGAGACCCAGACTCACACACTCTGTAAGTCAGTGAGTCCCAGACTCACACACTCTGTAAGACTGTCCGACCCAGACTCACACTCTGTAAGACAGAGAGACCCAGACTCATACACTGTGTAAGACAGTCAGTCCCAGACTCACACATTCTGTAAGATGGTCAGTACCAGACTCACACACTCTCTAAGACAGTGAGACCCAGACTCACACACTCTGTATGGCAGTCTGTCCCAGACTCACACACTCTGTAAGACAGACAGTCCCAGACCCACACACTCCGTAAGACAGTGAGACCCAGACTCACGCACTCTGGAAGACAGTGAGACACAGACTCACACATTCTGTAAGACAGTCAGTCCCAGACTCACACACTCTGTAAGACAGTGAGACCCAGACTCACACACCCTGTAAGACTGTCCGTCCCAGACGCACACACTCTGTAAGACAGTAAGTCCCAGACTCACACATTCTGTAAGACAGTCAGTCCCAGACTCACACACTCTGTAAGACAGTGAGACCCATACTCACACACTCTGTAAGACTGTCCGACCCAGACTCACACTCTGTAAGACAGTGAGACCCAGACTCACACATTCTGTAAGATGGTCAGTACCAGACTCACACACTCTCTAAGACAGTGAGACCCAGACTCACACTCTGTAAGTCAGTGAGTCCCAGACTCACACACTCTTTAAGACAGTCAGTCGCAGACTCACAATGTGTAAGTCAGTGAGACCCAGACTCACACATTCTGAAAGACAGTCATTCCCAGACTCACACACTCTGTAAGATTGTGAGTCCCAGACTGACACACTCTGTAAGACAGTGAGACCCATACTCACACACTCTATAAGACACTGAGACCCAGACTCACGCACTCTGGAAGACAGTGAGTCACAGACTGACACACTCTGTAAGACAGTGAGACCCATACTCACACATTCTGTAAGACACTGAGACCCAGACTCACGCACTCTGGAGGACAGTGAGTCACAGACTCACACATTCTGTAAGACTGTCAGTCCCAGACTCACACACTCTGTAAGACAGTGAGACCCAGACTCACACACTCTGTAAGACAGTGAGTTCCAGACTCACACACCCTGTAAGACAGTCAGTCCCTGACTCACACATTCGGTAAGACAGTGAGACCCAGACTCACACACTCTGTAAGTCAGTGAGTCCCAGACTCACACACTCTGTAAGACTGTCCGACCCAGACTCACACTCTGTAAGACAGTGAGACCCATACTCACACACTCTGTAAGACAGTGAGACCCAGACTCACGCACTCTGGAAGACAGTGAGACACAGACTCACACACTCTTTAAGACAGTCAGTAGCAGACTCGCAATGTGTAAGACAGTGAGACCCAGACTCACACATTCTGTCAGACAGTGAGACCCAGACTCACACACCCTGTAAGACAGTGAGACACAGACTCACACACTCTGTAAGACTGTCCGACCCAGACTCACACTCTGTAAGACAGTGAGACCCAGACTCATACACTGTATAAGACAGTCAGTCCCAGACTCACACATTCTGTAAGATGGTCAGTACCAGACTCACACACTCTCTAAGACAGTGAGACCCAGACTCACACTCTGTAAGGCAGTCTGTCCCAGAGTCACACACTCCGTAAGACAGTGAGATCCAGACTCACAATCTGTAAGACAGTAAGACCCAGACTCATACACTGTGTAAGACAGTCAGTCCCAGACTCACACATTCTGTAAGACTGTCCGACCCAGACTCACACTCTGTAAGACAGTGAGACCCAGACTCACACTCTGTAAGTCAGTGAGTCCCAGACTCACACAATCTTTAAGACAGTGAGACCCATACTCACACACTCTATAAGGCACTGAGACCCAGACTCACGCACTCTGTAAGACAGTGAGACCCATACCCACACACTCTGTAAGACAGTGAGACCCAGACTCATGCACTCTGGAAGACAGTGAGACACAGACTCACACATTCTGTAAGACAGTCAGTCCCAGACTCACACACTCTGTAAGACAGTGAGACCCAGACTCACACACTGTGTAAGACAGTCAGCCCCAGACTCACACAGTCTGTAAGACAGTGAGACCCAGACTCACACATTCCGTAAGATGGTCAGTATCAGTCTCACACTCTCTGTAAGACAGTGAGACCCAGACTCAAACATTCTGTAAGATGGTCAGTACCAAACTCACAAACTCTGTAAGACAGTGAGTCCCAGACTCACACACTCTCTAAGACAGTGAGACCCAGACTCACACACTCTGTAAGACAGTGAGTTCCAGACTCACACACCCTGTAAGACAGTCAGTCCCAGACTCACACATTCGGTAAGACAGTGAGACCCAGACTCATACACTGTGTAAGACAGTGAGTCCCAGACTCACACATTCTGTAAGACTGTCCGTCCCAGACTCACACACTCTGTAAGACAGTGAGTTCCAGACTCACACACCCTGTAAGACAGTCTGTCCCAGACTCACACATTCGGTAAGACAGTGAGACCCAGACTCACACATTCTGTAAGTCAGTGAGTCCCAGACTCACACACTCTGTAAGACTGTCCGACCCAGACTCACACTCTGTAAGACAGTGAGACCCAGACTCATACACTGTGTAAGACAGTCAGTCCCAGACTCACACATTCTGTAAGATGGTCAGTACCAGACTCACACACTCTCTAAGACAGTGAGACCCAGACTCACACACTCTGTAAGGCAGTCTGTCCCAGACTCACACACTCTGTAAGACAGACAGTCACAGACCCACACACTCCGTAAGACAGTGAGACCAAGACTCACACACTCTGTAAGGCAGTCTGTCCCAGACTCACACACTCTGTAAGACAGTGAGACCCAGACTCACACACTGTGTAAGACAGTCAGCCCCAGACTCACACAGTCTGTAAGACAGTGAGACCCAGACTCACACATTCTGTAAGATGGTCAGTACCAGACTCACACTCTCTGTAAGACAGTGAGACCCAGACTCACACATTCTGTAAGATGATCAGTACCAAACTCACACACTCTGTAAGACAGTGAGTCCCAGACTCACACACTCTCTAAGGCAGTGAGACCCAGACTCACACACTCTGTAAGACAGTGAGTTCCAGACTCACACACCCTGTAAGACAGTCAGTCCCAGACTCACACATTCGGTAAGACAGTGAGACCCATACTCACACACTCTGTAAGACAGTGGGACCCAGACTCACGCACTCTGGAAGACAGTGAGACACAGACTCACACACTCTTTAAGACAGTCAGTCGCAGACTCACACTGTGTAAGACAGTGAGACCCAGACTCACACATTCTGTAAGACAGTCAGTCCCAGACTCACACACTCTGTAAGACAGTGAGACCCAGACTCACACAATGTGTAAGACAGTCAGCCCCAGACTCACACAGTCTGTAAGACAGTGAGACCCAGACTCACACATTCTGTAAGATGGTCAGTATCAGACTCACACACTCTCTAAGACAGTGAGACCCAGACTCACACTCTGTAAGTCAGTGAGTCCCAGACTCACACACTCTTTAAGACAGTCAGTCGCAGACTCACAATGTGTAAGTCAGTGAGACCCAGACTCACACATTCTGAAAGACAGTCATTCCCAGACTCATACACTCTGTAAGATAGTGAGTCCCAGACTGACACACTCTGTAAGACAGTGAGACCCATACTCACACACTCTATAAGACACTGAGACCCAGACTCACGCACTCTGGAAGACAGTGAGTCACAGACTGACACACTCTGTAAGACAGTGAGACCCATACTCACACATTCTGTAAGACACTGAGACCCAGACTCACGCACTCTGGAAGACAGTGAGTCACAGACTCACACATTCTGTAAGACTGTCAGTCCCAGACTCACACACTCTGTAAGACAGTGAGACCCAGACTCACACACTCTGTAAGACAGTGAGTTCCAGACTCACACACCCTGTAAGACAGTCAGTCCCTGACTCACACATTCGGTAAGACAGTGAGACCCAGACTCACACACTCTGTAAGTCAGTGAGTCCCAGACTCACACACTCTGTAAGACTGTCCGACCCAGACTCACACTCTGTAAGACAGTGAGACCCATACTCACACACTCTGTAAGACAGTGAGACCCATACTCACACACTCTGTATGACAGTTAGACCCAGACTCACGCCCTCTGGAAGACAGTGAGACACAGACTCACACACTCTGTAAGACAGTCATTCCCAGACTCACACACTCTGTAAGATAGTGAGTACCAGAGTCACACACTCTCTAAGACAGTGAGACCCAGACTCACACACTCTGTAAGAAAGTGAGTTCCAGATTCACATACCCTGTAAGACTGTCCGTCCCAGACTCACACACTCTGTCAGACAGTGAGTTCCAGACTCACACACCCTGTAAGACAGTCAGTCCCAGACTCACACATTCGGTAAGACAGTGAGACCCATACTCACACACTCTGTAAGACAGTGGGACCCAGACTCACACACTCTGTAAGACAGTGAGTTCCAGACTCACACACCCTGTAAGACAGTCAGACACAGACTCACACATTCTGTAAGACAGTGAGACCCATACTCACACACTCTGTATGACAGTTAGACCCAGACTCACGCCCTCTGGAAGACAGTGAGACACAGACTCACACACTCTGTAAGACAGTCATTCCCAGACTCACACACTCTGTAAGATAGTGAGTCCCAGACTCACACACTCTGTAAGACAGTGAGATCCAGACACACACACTTTGTAAAACAGTCAGTCCCAGACTCACACACTCTGTAAGACAGTGAGACCCAGACTCACACACTGTGTAAGACAGTCAGCCCCAGACTCACACAGTCTGTAAGACAGTGAGAACCAGACTCACACATTCTGTAAGATGGTCAGTATCAGACTCACACTCTCTGTAAGACAGTGAGACCCAGACTCACACATTCTGTAAGATGGTCAGAACCAAACTCACAAACTCTGTAAGACAGTGAGTCCCAGACTCACACACTCTCTAAGACAGTGAAACCCAGACGCACACACTCTGTAAGACAGTGAGTTCCAGACTCACAGACCCTGTAAGACAGTCAGTCCCAGACTCACACATTCGGTAAGACAGTGAGACCCAGACTCACACACTCTGTAAGTCAGTGAGTTCCAGACTCACACACCCTGTAAGACAGTCAGTCCCAGACTCACACATTCGGTAAGACAGTGAGACCCATACTCACACACTCTGTAAGACAGTGGGACCCAGACTCACACACTCTGTAAGACAGTGAGTTCCAGACTCACACACCCTGTAAGACAGTCAGACACAGACTCACACATTCTGTAAGACAGTGAGACCCATACTCACACACTCTGTATGACAGTTAGACCCAGACTCACGCCCTCTGGAAGACAGTGAGACACAGACTCACACACTCTGTAAGACAGTCATTCCCAGACTCACACACTCTGTAAGATAGTGAGTCCCAGAGTCACACACTCTCTAAGACAGTGAGACCCAGACTCACACACTCTGTAAGAAAGTGAGTTCCAGATTCACATACCCTGTAAGACTGTCCGTCCCAGACTCACACACTCTGTCAGACAGTGAGTTCCAGACTCACACACCCTGTAAGACAGTCAGTCCCAGACTCACACATTCGGTAAGACAGTGAGACCCATACTCACACACTCTGTAAGACAGTGGGACCCAGACTCACACACTCTGTAAGACAGTGAGTTCCAGACTCACACACCCTGTAAGACAGTCAGACACAGACTCACACATTCTGTAAGACAGTGAGACCCATACTCACACACTCTGTATGACAGTTAGACCCAGACTCACGCCCTCTGGAAGACAGTGAGACACAGACTCACACACTCTGTAAGACAGTCATTCCCAGACTCACACACTCTGTAAGATAGTGAGTCCCAGACTCACACACTCTGTAAGACAGTGAGATCCAGACACACACACTTTGTAAAACAGTCAGTCCCAGACTCACACACTCTGTAAGACAGTGAGACCCAGACTCACACACTGTGTAAGACAGTCAGCCCCAGACTCACACAGTCTGTAAGACAGTGAGAACCAGACTCACACATTCTGTAAGATGGTCAGTATCAGACTCACACTCTCTGTAAGACAGTGAGACCCAGACTCACACATTCTGTAAGATGGTCAGAACCAAACTCACAAACTCTGTAAGACAGTGAGTCCCAGACTCACACACTCTCTAAGACAGTGAAACCCAGACGCACACACTCTGTAAGACAGTGAGTTCCAGACTCACAGACCCTGTAAGACAGTCAGTCCCAGACTCACACATTCGGTAAGACAGTGAGACCCAGACTCACACACTCTGTAAGTCAGTGAGTTCCAGACTCACACACCCTGTAAGACAGTCAGTCCCAGACTCACACATTCGGTAAGACAGTGAGACCCATACTCACACACTCTGTAAGACAGTGGGACCCAGACTCACACACTCTGTAAGACAGTGAGTTCCAGACTCACACACCCTGTAAGACAGTCAGACACAGACTCACACATTCTGTAAGACAGTGAGACCCATACTCACACACTCTGTATGACAGTTAGACCCAGACTCACGCCCTCTGGAAGACAGTGAGACACAGACTCACACACTCTGTAAGACAGTCATTCCCAGACTCACACACTCTGTAAGATAGTGAGTCCCAGAGTCACACACTCTCTAAGACAGTGAGACCCAGACTCACACACTCTGTAAGAAAGTGAGTTCCAGATTCACATACCCTGTAAGACTGTCCG
This sequence comes from Hemitrygon akajei, assembly GCF_048418815.1. Lineage (NCBI taxonomy): Eukaryota > Metazoa > Chordata > Chondrichthyes > Myliobatiformes > Dasyatidae > Hemitrygon > Hemitrygon akajei. Next base: position 146,775,569 of record NC_133124.1, on the reverse strand, counting down.
TCCCAGACTCACACACTCTGTCAGACAGTGAGTTCCAGACTCACACACCCTGTAAGACAGTCAGTCCCAGACTCACACATTCGGTAAGACAGTGAGACCCATACTCACACACTCTGTAAGACAGTGGGACCCAGACTCACACACTCTGTAAGACAGTGAGTTCCAGACTCACACACCCTGTAAGACAGTCAGACACAGACTCACACATTCTGTAAGACAGTGAGACCCATACTCACACACTCTGTATGACAGTTAGACCCAGACTCACGCCCTCTGGAAGACAGTGAGACACAGACTCACACACTCTGTAAGACAGTCATTCCCAGACTCACACACTCTGTAAGATAGTGAGTCCCAGACTCACACACTCTGTAAGACAGTGAGATCCAGACACACACACTTTGTAAAACAGTCAGTCCCAGACTCACACACTCTGTAAGACAGTGAGACCCAGACTCACACACTGTGTAAGACAGTCAGCCCCAGACTCACACAGTCTGTAAGACAGTGAGAACCAGACTCACACATTCTGTAAGATGGTCAGTATCAGACTCACACTCTCTGTAAGACAGTGAGACCCAGACTCACACATTCTGTAAGATGGTCAGAACCAAACTCACAAACTCTGTAAGACAGTGAGTCCCAGACTCACACACTCTCTAAGACAGTGAAACCCAGACGCACACACTCTGTAAGACAGTGAGTTCCAGACTCACAGACCCTGTAAGACAGTCAGTCCCAGACTCACACATTCGGTAAGACAGTGAGACCCAGACTCACACACTCTGTAAGACAGTGAGTCCCAGACTCACACATTCTGTAAGATGGTCAGTATCAGACTCACACTCTCTGTAAGACAGTGAGACCCAGACTCACACAGTCTGTAAGACAGTGAGACCCAGACTCACACATTCTGTAAGATGGTCAGTACCAAACTCACACACTCTGTAAGACAGTCAGTCCCAGACTCACACATTCGGTAAGACAGTGAGACCCAGACTCACACTCTCTGTAAGTCAGTGAGTCCCAGACTCACACACTCTGTAAGACTGTCCGACCCAGACTCACACTCTGTAAGACAGTGAGACCCAGACTCATACACTGTGTAAGACAGTCAGTCCCAGACTCACACATTCTGTAAGATGGTCAATACCAGACTCACACACTCTCTAAGACAGTGAGACCCAGACTCACACATTCTGTAAGATGATCAGTACCAAACTCACACACTCTTTAAGACAGTGAGTCCCAGACTCACACACTCTCTAAGACAGTGAGACCCAGACTCACACACTCTGTAAGACAGTGAGTTCCAGACTCACACACCCTGTAAGACAGTCAGTCCCAGACTCACACATTCGGTAAGACAGTGAGACCCAGACTCACGCCCTCTGGAAGACAGTGAGACCCAGACTCACGCACTCTGGAAGACAGTGAGACACAGACTCACACACTCTTTAAGACAGTCAGTCGCAGACTCACACTGTGTAAGACAGTGAGACCCTGACTCACACATTCTGTAAGACAGTCAGTCCCAGACTCACACACTCTCTAAGACAGTGAGACCCAGACTCACACACTCTGTAAGAAAGTGAGTTCCAGACTGACACACTCTGTAAGACAGTGAGACCCATACTCACACACTCTATAAGACACTGAGACCCAGACTCACGCACTCTGGAAGACAGTGAGTCACAGACTGACACACTCTGTAAGACAGTGAGACCCATACTCACACATTCTGTAAGACACTGAGACCCAGACTCACGCACTCTGGAAGACAGTGAGTCACAGACTCACACATTCTGTAAGACTGTCAGTCCCAGACTCACACACTCTGTAAGACAGTGAGACCCAGACTCACACACTCTGTAAGACAGTGAGTTCCAGACTCACACACCCTGTAAGACAGTCAGTCCCTGACTCACACATTCGGTAAGACAGTGAGACCCAGACTCACACACTCTGTAAGTCAGTGAGTCCCAGACTCACACACTCTGTAAGACTGTCCGACCCAGACTCACACTCTGTAAGACAGTGAGACCCATACTCACACACTCTGTAAGACAGTGAGACCCAGACTCACGCACTCTGGAAGACAGTGAGACACAGACTCACACACTCTTTAAGACAGTCAGTAGCAGACTCGCAATGTGTAAGACAGTGAGACCCAGACTCACACATTCTGTCAGACAGTGAGACCCAGACTCACACACCCTGTAAGACAGTGAGACACAGACTCACACACTCTGTAAGACTGTCCGACCCAGACTCACACTCTGTAAGACAGTGAGACCCAGACTCATACACTGTGTAAGACAGTCAGTCCCAGACTCACACATTCTGTAAGATGGTCAGTACCAGACTCACACACTCTCTAAGACAGTGAGACCCAGACTCACACTCTGTAAGGCAGTCTGTCCCAGAGTCACACACTCCGTAAGACAGTGAGATCCAGACTCACACTCTGTAAGACAGTAAGACCCAGACTCATACACTGTGTAAGACAGTCAGTCCCAGACTCACACATTCTGTAAGATGGTCAGTACCAGACTCACACACTCTCTAAGACAGTGAGACCCAGACTCACACTCTGTAAGTCAGTGAGTCCCAGACTCACACAATCTTTAAGACAGTGAGACCCATACTCACACACTCTATAAGACACTGAGACCCAGACTCACGCACTCTGTAAGACAGTGAGACCCATACCCACACACTCTGTAAGACAGTGAGACCCAGACTCATGCACTCTGGAAGACAGTGAGACACAGACTCACACATTCTGTAAGACAGTCAGTCCCAGACTCACACACTCTGTAAGACAGTGAGACCCAGACTCACACACTGTGTAAGACAGTCAGCCCCAGACTCACACAGTCTGTAAGACAGTGAGACCCAGACTCACACATTCTGTAAGATGGTCAGTATCAGTCTCACACTCTCTGTAAGACAGTGAGACCCAGACTCAAACATTCTGTAAGATGGTCAGTACCAAACTCACAAACTCTGTAAGACAGTGAGTCCCAGACTCACACACTCTCTAAGACAGTGAGACCCAGACTCACACACTCTGTAAGACAGTGAGTTCCAGACTCACACACCCTGTAAGACAGTCAGTCCCAGACTCACACATTCGGTAAGACAGTGAGACCCAGACTCATACACTGTGTAAGACAGTGAGTCCCAGACTCACACATTCTGTAAGACTGTCCGTCCCAGACACACACACTCTGTAAGACAGTGAGTTCCAGACTCACACACCCTGTAAGACAGTCTGTCCCAGACTCACACATTCGGTAAGACAGTGAGACCCAGACTCACACATTCTGTAAGTCAGTGAGTCCCAGACTCACACACTCTGTAAGACTGTCCGACCCAGACTCACACTCTGTAAGACAGTGAGACCCAGACTCATACACTGTGTAAGACAGTCAGTCCCAGACTCACACATTCTGTAAGATGGTCAGTACCAGACTCACACACTCTCTAAGACAGTGAGACCCAGACTCACACACTCTGTAAGGCAGTCTGTCCCAGACTCACACACTCTGTAAGACAGACAGTCACAGACCCACACACTCCGTAAGACAGTGAGACCAAGACTCACACACTCTGTAAGGCAGTCTGTCCCAGACTCACACACTCTGTAAGACAGTGAGACCCAGACTCACACACTGTGTAAGACAGTCAGCCCCAGACTCACACAGTCTGTAAGACAGTGAGACCCAGACTCACACATTCTGTAAGATGGTCAGTACCAGACTCACACTCTCTGTAAGACAGTGAGACCCAGACTCACACATTCTGTAAGATGATCAGTACCAAACTCACACACTCTGTAAGACAGTGAGTCCCAGACTCACACACTCTCTAAGACAGTGAGACCCAGACTCACACACTCTGTAAGACAGTGAGTTCCAGACTCACACACCCTGTAAGACAGTCAGTCCCAGACTCACACATTCGGTAAGACAGTGAGACCCATACTCACACACTCTGTAAGACAGTGGGACCCAGACTCACGCACTCTGGAAGACAGTGAGACACAGACTCACACACTCTTTAAGACAGTCAGTCGCAGACTCACACTGTGTAAGACAGTGAGACCCAGACTCACACATTCTGTAAGACAGTCAGTCCCAGACTCACACACTCTGTAAGACAGTGAGACCCAGACTCACACAATGTGTAAGACAGTCAGCCCCAGACTCACACAGTCTGTAAGACAGTGAGACCCAGACTCACACATTCTGTAAGATGGTCAGTATCAGACTCACACTCTCTGTAAGACAGTGAGACCCAGACTCACACATTCTGTAAGATGGTCAGTACCATACTCCCAAAGTCTGTAACACAGTGAGTCCCAGACTCACACACTCTCTAAGACAGTGAGACCCAGAATCACACACTCTGTAAGACAGTGAGTTCCAGACTCACACACCCTGTAAGACAGTCAGTCCCAGACTCACACATTCGGTAAGACAGTGAGACCCAGACTCACACATTCTGTAAGATGGTCAGTACCAAACTCACACACTCTGTAAGACAGTGATTCCCAGACTCACACACTCTCTAAGACAGTGAGACCCAGACTCACACCCTCTGTAAGAAAGTGAGTTCCAGATTCACATACCCTGTAAGACAGTCAGTCCCAGACTCACACATTCGGTAAGACAGTGAGACCCATACTCACACACTCTGTAAGACAGTGGGACCTAGACTCACACACTCTGTAAGACAGTGAGTTCCAGACTCACACACCCTGTAAGACAGTCAGACACAGACTCACACATTCTGTAAGACAGTGAGACCCATACACACACACTCTGTATGACAGTTAGACCCAGACTCACGCCCTCTGGAAGACAGTGAGACACAGACTCACACACTCTGTAAGACAGTCATTCCCAGACTCACACACTCTGTAAGATAGTGAGTCCCAGACTCCCACACTCTGTAAGACAGTGAGATCCAGACACACACACTTTGTAAAACAGTCAGTCCCAGACTCACACACTCTGTAAGACAGTGAGACCCAGACTCACACACTGTGTAAGACAGTCAGCCCCAGACTCACACAGTCTGTAAGACAGTGAGAACCAGACTCACACATTCTGTAAGATGGTCAGTATCAGACTCACACTCTCTGTAAGACAGTGAGACCCAGACTCACACATTCTGTAAGATGGTCAGAACCAAACTCACAAACTCTGTAAGACAGTGAGTCCCAGACTCACACACTCTCTAAGACAGTGAGACCCAGACTCACACACTCTGTAAGACAGTGAGTTCCAGACTCACACACCCTGTAAGACAGTCAGACCCAGACTCACACATTCGGTAAGACAGTGAGACCCAGACTCACACACTCTGTAAGGCACTCTGTCCCAGACTCACACACTCTGTAAGACAGACAGTCCCAGACCCACACACTCCGTAAGACAGTGAAACCAAGACTCACACACTCTGTAAGGCAGTCTGTCCCAGACTCACACACTCTGTAAGACAGTGAGACCCAGACTCACACACTGTGTAAGACAGTCAGCCCCAGACTCACACAGTCTGTAAGACAGTCATTCCCAGACTCACACACTCTGTAAGATAGTGAGTCCCAGACTCACACACTCTGTAAGACAGTGAGATCCAGACACACACACTTTGTAAAACAGTCAGTCCCAGACTCACACACTCTGTAAGACAGTGAGACCCAGACTCACACACTGTGTAAGACAGTCAGCCCCAGACTCACACAGTCTGTAAGACAGTGAGAACCAGACTCACACATTCTGTAAGATGGTCAGTAGCAGACTCACACTCTCTGTAAGACAGTGAGACCCAGACTCACACATTCTGTAAGATGGTCAGAACCAAACTCACAAACTCTGTAAGACAGTGAGTCCCAGACTCACACACTCTCTAAGACAGTGAGACCCAGACTCACACACTCTGTAAGACAGTGAGTTCCAGACTCACACACCCTGTAAGACAGTCAGTCCCAGACTCACACATTCGGTAAGACAGTGAGACCCAGACTCATACACTGTGTAAGACAGTGAGTTCCAGACTCACACACCCTGTAAGACAGTCAGTCCCAGACTCACACATTCGGTAAGACAGTGAGACCCAGACTCACACACTCTGTAAGTCAGTGAGTCCCGGACTCACACACTCTGTAAGACTGTCCGACCCAGACTCACACTCTGTAAGACAGTGAGACCCAGACTCATACACTGTGTAAGACAGTCAGTCCCAGACTCACACATTCCGTAAGAGAGTGAAACCAAGACTCACACACTCTGTAAGGCTGTCTGTCCCAGACTCACACACTCTGTAAGACAGTGAGACCCAGACTCACACACTGTGTAAGACAGTCAGCCCCAGACTCACACAGTCTGTAAGACAGGGAGACCCAGACTCACACATTCTGTAAGATGGTCAGTACCAAACTCACACACTCTGTAAGACAGTGGGACCTAGACTCACACACTCTGTAAGACAGTGAGTTCCAGACTCACACACCCTGTAAGACAGTCAGACACAGACTCACACATTCTGTAAGACAGTGAGACCCATACTCACACACTCTGTATGACAGTTAGACCCAGCCTCACGCCCTCTGGAAGACAGTGAGACACAGACTCACACACTCTGTAAGACAGTCATTCCCAGACTCACACACTCTGTAAGATAGTGAGTCCCAGACTCCCACACTCTGTAAGACAGTGAGATCCAGACACACACACTTTGTAAAACAGTCAGTCCCAGACTCACACACTCTGTAAGACAGTGAGACCCAGACTCACACACTCTCTAAGACAGTGAGACCCAGACTCACACACTGTGTAAGACAGTGAGTTCCAGACTCACACACCCTGTAAGACAGTCAGTCCCAGACTCACACATTCGGTAAGACAGTGAGACCCAGACTCATACACTGTGTAAGACAGTGAGTTCCAGACTCACACACCCTGTAAGACAGTCAGTCCCAGACTCAAACATTCGGTAAGACAGTGAGACCCAGACTCACACACTCTGTAAGTCAGTGCGTCCCGGACTCACAAACTCTGTAAGACTGTCCGACCCAGACTCACACTCTGTAAGACAGTGAGACCCAGACTCATACACTGTGTAAGACAGTCAGTCCCAGACTCACACATTCTGTAAGATGGTCAGTACCAGACTCACACACTCTCTAAGACAGTGAGACCCAGACTCACACACTCTGTAAGACAGACAGTCCCAGACCCACACACTCCGTAAGACAGTGAAACCAAGACTCACACACTCTGTAAGGCAGTCTGTCCCAGACTCACACACTCTGTAAGACAGTGAGACCCAGACTCACACACTGAGTAAGACAGTCAGCCCCAGACTCATGCACTCTGGAAGACAGTGAGACACAGACTCACACATTCTGTAAGACAGTCAGTCCCAGACTCACACACTCTGTAAGACAGTGAGACCCAGACTCACACACTGTGTAAGACAGTCAGCCCCAGACTCACACAGTCTGTAAGACAGTGAGACCCAGACTCACACATTCTGTAAGATGGTCAGTATCAGTCTCACACTCTCTGTAAGACAGTGAGACCCAGACTCAAACATTCTGTAAGATGGTCAGTACCAAACTCACAAACTCTGTAAGACAGTGAGTCCCAGACTCACACACTCTCTAAGACAGTGAGACCCAGACTCACACACTCTGTAAGACAGTGAGTTCCAGACTCACACACCCTGTAAGACAGTCAGTCCCAGACTCACACATTCGGTAAGACAGTGAGACCCAGACTCATACACTGTGTAAGACAGTGAGTCCCAGACTCACACATTCTGTAAGACTGTCCGTCCCAGACACACACACTCTGTAAGACAGTGAGTTCCAGACTCACACACCCTGTAAGACAGTCTGTCCCAGACTCACACATTCGGTAAGACAGTGAGACCCAGACTCACACATTCTGTAAGTCAGTGAGTCCCAGACTCACACACTCTGTAAGACTGTCCGACCCAGACTCACACTCTGTAAGACAGTGAGACCCAGACTCATACACTGTGTAAGACAGTCAGTCCCAGACTCACACATTCTGTAAGATGGTCAGTACCAGACTCACACACTCTCTAAGACAGTGAGACCCAGACTCACACACTCTGTAAGGCAGTCTGTCCCAGACTCACACACTCTGTAAGACAGACAGTCACAGACCCACACACTCCGTAAGACAGTGAGACCAAGACTCACACACTCTGTAAGGCAGTCTGTCCCAGACTCACACACTCTGTAAGACAGTGAGACCCAGACTCACACACTGTGTAAGACAGTCAGCCCCAGACTCACACAGTCTGTAAGACAGTGAGACCCAGACTCACACATTCTGTAAGATGGTCAGTACCAGACTCACACTCTCTGTAAGACAGTGAGACCCAGACTCACACATTCTGTAAGATGATCAGTACCAAACTCACACACTCTGTAAGACAGTGAGTCCCAGACTCACACACTCTCTAAGACAGTGAGACCCAGACTCACACACTCTGTAAGACAGTGAGTTCCAGACTCACACACCCTGTAAGACAGTCAGTCCCAGACTCACACATTCGGTAAGACAGTGAGACCCATACTCACACACTCTGTAAGACAGTGGGACCCAGACTCACGCACTCTGGAAGACAGTGAGACACAGACTCACACACTCTTTAAGACAGTCAGTCGCAGACTCACACTGTGTAAGACAGTGAGACCCAGACTCACACATTCTGTAAGACAGTCAGTCCCAGACTCACACACTCTGTAAGACAGTGAGACCCAGACTCACACAATGTGTAAGACAGTCAGCCCCAGACTCACACAGTCTGTAAGACAGTGAGACCCAGACTCACACATTCTGTAAGATGGTCAGTATCAGACTCACACTCTCTGTAAGACAGTGAGACCCAGACTCACACATTCTGTAAGATGGTCAGTACCATACTCCCAAAGTCTGTAACACAGTGAGTCCCAGACTCACACACTCTCTAAGACAGTGAGACCCAGAATCACACACTCTGTAAGACAGTGAGTTCCAGACTCACACACCCTGTAAGACAGTCAGTCCCAGACTCACACATTCGGTAAGACAGTGAGACCCAGACTCACACATTCTGTAAGATGGTCAGTACCAAACTCACACACTCTGTAAGACAGTGATTCCCAGACTCACACACTCTCTAAGACAGTGAGACCCAGACTCACACCCTCTGTAAGAAAGTGAGTTCCAGATTCACATACCCTGTAAGACAGTCAGTCCCAGACTCACACATTCGGTAAGACAGTGAGACCCATACTCACACACTCTGTAAGACAGTGGGACCTAGACTCACACACTCTGTAAGACAGTGAGTTCCAGACTCACACACCCTGTAAGACAGTCAGACACAGACTCACACATTCTGTAAGACAGTGAGACCCATACACACACACTCTGTATGACAGTTAGACCCAGACTCACGCCCTCTGGAAGACAGTGAGACACAGACTCACACACTCTGTAAGACAGTCATTCCCAGACTCACACACTCTGTAAGATAGTGAGTCCCAGACTCCCACACTCTGTAAGACAGTGAGATCCAGACACACACACTTTGTAAAACAGTCAGTCCCAGACTCACACACTCTGTAAGACAGTGAGACCCAGACTCACACACTGTGTAAGACAGTCAGCCCCAGACTCACACAGTCTGTAAGACAGTGAGAACCAGACTCACACATTCTGTAAGATGGTCAGTATCAGACTCACACTCTCTGTAAGACAGTGAGACCCAGACTCACACATTCTGTAAGATGGTCAGAACCAAACTCACAAACTCTGTAAGACAGTGAGTCCCAGACTCACACACTCTCTAAGACAGTGAGACCCAGACTCACACACTCTGTAAGACAGTGAGTTCCAGACTCACACACCCTGTAAGACAGTCAGACCCAGACTCACACATTCGGTAAGACAGTGAGACCCAGACTCACACACTCTGTAAGGCAGTCTGTCCCAGACTCACACACTCTGTAAGACAGACAGTCCCAGACCCACACACTCCGTAAGACAGTGAAACCAAGACTCACACACTCTGTAAGGCAGTCTGTCCCAGACTCACACACTCTGTAAGACAGTGAGACCCAGACTCACACACTGTGTAAGACAGTCAGCCCCAGACTCACACAGTCTGTAAGACAGTCATTCCCAGACTCACACACTCTGTAAGATAGTGAGTCCCAGACTCACACACTCTGTAAGACAGTGAGATCCAGACACACACACTTTGTAAAACAGTCAGTCCCAGACTCACACACTCTGTAAGACAGTGAGACCCAGACTCACACACTGTGTAAGACAGTCAGCCCCAGACTCACACAGTCTGTAAGACAGTGAGAACCAGACTCACACATTCTGTAAGATGGTCAGTAGCAGACTCACACTCTCTGTAAGACAGTGAGACCCAGACTCACACATTCTGTAAGATGGTCAGAACCAAACTCACAAACTCTGTAAGACAGTGAGTCCCAGACTCACACACTCTCTAAGACAGTGAGACCCAGACTCACACACTCTGTAAGACAGTGAGTTCCAGACTCACACACCCTGTAAGACAGTCAGTCCCAGACTCACACATTCGGTAAGACAGTGAGACCCAGACTCATACACTGTGTAAGACAGTGAGTTCCAGACTCACACACCCTGTAAGACAGTCAGTCCCAGACTCACACATTCGGTAAGACAGTGAGACCCAGACTCACACACTCTGTAAGTCAGTGAGTCCCGGACTCACACACTCTGTAAGACTGTCCGACCCAGACTCACACTCTGTAAGACAGTGAGACCCAGACTCATACACTGTGTAAGACAGTCAGTCCCAGACTCACACATTCCGTAAGAGAGTGAAACCAAGACTCACACACTCTGTAAGGCTGTCTGTCCCAGACTCACACACTCTGTAAGACAGTGAGACCCAGACTCACACACTGTGTAAGACAGTCAGCCCCAGACTCACACAGTCTGTAAGACAGGGAGACCCAGACTCACACATTCTGTAAGATGGTCAGTACCAAACTCACACACTCTGTAAGACAGTGGGACCTAGACTCACACACTCTGTAAGACAGTGAGTTCCAGACTCACACACCCTGTAAGACAGTCAGACACAGACTCACACATTCTGTAAGACAGTGAGACCCATACTCACACACTCTGTATGACAGTTAGACCCAGCCTCACGCCCTCTGGAAGACAGTGAGACACAGACTCACACACTCTGTAAGACAGTCATTCCCAGACTCACACACTCTGTAAGATAGTGAGTCCCAGACTCCCACACTCTGTAAGACAGTGAGATCCAGACACACACACTTTGTAAAACAGTCAGTCCCAGACTCACACACTCTGTAAGACAGTGAGTTCCAGACTCACACACCCTGTAAGACAGTCAGTCCCAGACTCACACATTCGGTAAGACAGTGAGACCCAGACTCACACATTCTGTAAGATGGTCAGTACCAAACTCACACACTCTGTAAGACAGTGATTCCCAGACTCACACACTCTCTAAGACAGTGAGACCCAGACTCACACCCTCTGTAAGAAAGTGAGTTCCAGATTCACATACCCTGTAAGACAGTCAGTCCCAGACTCACACATTCGGTAAGACAGTGAGACCCATACTCACACACTCTGTAAGACAGTGGGACCTAGACTCACACACTCTGTAAGACAGTGAGTTCCAGACTCACACACCCTGTAAGACAGTCAGACACAGACTCACACATTCTGTAAGACAGTGAGACCCATACACACACACTCTGTATGACAGTTAGACCCAGACTCACGCCCTCTGGAAGACAGTGAGACACAGACTCACACACTCTGTAAGACAGTCATTCCCAGACTCACACACTCTGTAAGATAGTGAGTCCCAGACTCCCACACTCTGTAAGACAGTGAGATCCAGACACACACACTTTGTAAAACAGTCAGTCCCAGACTCACACACTCTGTAAGACAGTGAGACCCAGACTCACACACTGTGTAAGACAGTCAGCCCCAGACTCACACAGTCTGTAAGACAGTGAGAACCAGACTCACACATTCTGTAAGATGGTCAGTATCAGACTCACACTCTCTGTAAGACAGTGAGACCCAGACTCACACATTCTGTAAGATGGTCAGAACCAAACTCACAAACTCTGTAAGACAGTGAGTCCCAGACTCACACACTCTCTAAGACAGTGAGACCCAGACTCACACACTCTGTAAGACAGTGAGTTCCAGACTCACACACCCTGTAAGACAGTCAGACCCAGACTCACACATTCGGTAAGACAGTGAGACCCAGACTCACACACTCTGTAAGGCACTCTGTCCCAGACTCACACACTCTGTAAGACAGACAGTCCCAGACCCACACACTCCGTAAGACAGTGAAACCAAGACTCACACACTCTGTAAGGCAGTCTGTCCCAGACTCACACACTCTGTAAGACAGTGAGACCCAGACTCACACACTGTGTAAGACAGTCAGCCCCAGACTCACACAGTCTGTAAGACAGTCATTCCCAGACTCACACACTCTGTAAGATAGTGAGTCCCAGACTCACACACTCTGTAAGACAGTGAGATCCAGACACACACACTTTGTAAAACAGTCAGTCCCAGACTCACACACTCTGTAAGACAGTGAGACCCAGACTCACACACTGTGTAAGACAGTCAGCCCCAGACTCACACAGTCTGTAAGACAGTGAGAACCAGACTCACACATTCTGTAAGATGGTCAGTAGCAGACTCACACTCTCTGTAAGACAGTGAGACCCAGACTCACACATTCTGTAAGATGGTCAGAACCAAACTCACAAACTCTGTAAGACAGTGAGTCCCAGACTCACACACTCTCTAAGACAGTGAGACCCAGACTCACACACTCTGTAAGACAGTGAGTTCCAGACTCACACACCCTGTAAGACAGTCAGTCCCAGACTCACACATTCGGTAAGACAGTGAGACCCAGACTCATACACTGTGTAAGACAGTGAGTTCCAGACTCACACACCCTGTAAGACAGTCAGTCCCAGACTCACACATTCGGTAAGACAGTGAGACCCAGACTCACACACTCTGTAAGTCAGTGAGTCCCGGACTCACACACTCTGTAAGACTGTCCGACCCAGACTCACACTCTGTAAGACAGTGAGACCCAGACTCATACACTGTGTAAGACAGTCAGTCCCAGACTCACACATTCCGTAAGAGAGTGAAACCAAGACTCACACACTCTGTAAGGCTGTCTGTCCCAGACTCACACACTCTGTAAGACAGTGAGACCCAGACTCACACACTGTGTAAGACAGTCAGCCCCAGACTCACACAGTCTGTAAGACAGGGAGACCCAGACTCACACATTCTGTAAGATGGTCAGTACCAAACTCACACACTCTGTAAGACAGTGGGACCTAGACTCACACACTCTGTAAGACAGTGAGTTCCAGACTCACACACCCTGTAAGACAGTCAGACACAGACTCACACATTCTGTAAGACAGTGAGACCCATACTCACACACTCTGTATGACAGTTAGACCCAGCCTCACGCCCTCTGGAAGACAGTGAGACACAGACTCACACACTCTGTAAGACAGTCATTCCCAGACTCACACACTCTGTAAGATAGTGAGTCCCAGACTCCCACACTCTGTAAGACAGTGAGATCCAGACACACACACTTTGTAAAACAGTCAGTCCCAGACTCACACACTCTGTAAGACAGTGAGACCCAGACTCACACACTCTCTAAGACAGTGAGACCCAGACTCACACACTGTGTAAGACAGTGAGTTCCAGACTCACACACCCTGTAAGACAGTCAGTCCCAGACTCACACATTCGGTAAGACAGTGAGACCCAGACTCATACACTGTGTAAGACAGTGAGTTCCAGACTCACACACCCTGTAAGACAGTCAGTCCCAGACTCAAACATTCGGTAAGACAGTGAGACCCAGACTCACACACTCTGTAAGTCAGTGCGTCCCGGACTCACAAACTCTGTAAGACTGTCCGACCCAGACTCACACTCTGTAAGACAGTGAGACCCAGACTCATACACTGTGTAAGACAGTCAGTCCCAGACTCACACATTCTGTAAGATGGTCAGTACCAGACTCACACACTCTCTAAGACAGTGAGACCCAGACTCACACACTCTGTAAGACAGACAGTCCCAGACCCACACACTCCGTAAGACAGTGAAACCAAGACTCACACACTCTGTAAGGCAGTCTGTCCCAGACTCACACACTCTGTAAGACAGTGAGACCCAGACTCACACACTGAGTAAGACAGTCAGCCCCAGACTCATGCACTCTGGAAGACAGTGAGACACAGACTCACACATTCTGTAAGACAGTCAGTCCCAGACTCACACACTCTGTAAGACAGTGAGACCCAGACTCACACACTGTGTAAGACAGTCAGCCCCAGACTCACACAGTCTGTAAGACAGTGAGACCCAGACTCACACATTCTGTAAGATGGTCAGTATCAGTCTCACACTCTCTGTAAGACAGTGAGACCCAGACTCAAACATTCTGTAAGATGGTCAGTACCAAACTCACAAACTCTGTAAGACAGTGAGTCCCAGACTCACACACTCTCTAAGACAGTGAGACCCAGACTCACACACTCTGTAAGACAGTGAGTTCCAGACTCACACACCCTGTAAGACAGTCAGTCCCAGACTCACACATTCGGTAAGACAGTGAGACCCAGACTCATACACTGTGTAAGACAGTGAGTCCCAGACTCACACATTCTGTAAGACTGTCCGTCCCAGACACACACACTCTGTAAGACAGTGAGTTCCAGACTCACACACCCTGTAAGACAGTCTGTCCCAGACTCACACATTCGGTAAGACAGTGAGACCCAGACTCACACATTCTGTAAGTCAGTGAGTCCCAGACTCACACACTCTGTAAGACTGTCCGACCCAGACTCACACTCTGTAAGACAGTGAGACCCAGACTCATACACTGTGTAAGACAGTCAGTCCCAGACTCACACATTCTGTAAGATGGTCAGTACCAGACTCACACACTCTCTAAGACAGTGAGACCCAGACTCACACACTCTGTAAGGCAGTCTGTCCCAGACTCACACACTCTGTAAGACAGACAGTCACAGACCCACACACTCCGTAAGACAGTGAGACCAAGACTCACACACTCTGTAAGGCAGTCTGTCCCAGACTCACACACTCTGTAAGACAGTGAGACCCAGACTCACACACTGTGTAAGACAGTCAGCCCCAGACTCACACAGTCTGTAAGACAGTGAGACCCAGACTCACACATTCTGTAAGATGGTCAGTACCAGACTCACACTCTCTGTAAGACAGTGAGACCCAGACTCACACATTCTGTAAGATGATCAGTACCAAACTCACACACTCTGTAAGACAGTGAGTCCCAGACTCACACACTCTCTAAGACAGTGAGACCCAGACTCACACACTCTGTAAGACAGTGAGTTCCAGACTCACACACCCTGTAAGACAGTCAGTCCCAGACTCACACATTCGGTAAGACAGTGAGACCCATACTCACACACTCTGTAAGACAGTGGGACCCAGACTCACGCACTCTGGAAGACAGTGAGACACAGACTCACACACTCTTTAAGACAGTCAGTCGCAGACTCACACTGTGTAAGACAGTGAGACCCAGACTCACACATTCTGTAAGACAGTCAGTCCCAGACTCACACACTCTGTAAGACAGTGAGACCCAGACTCACACAATGTGTAAGACAGTCAGCCCCAGACTCACACAGTCTGTAAGACAGTGAGACCCAGACTCACACATTCTGTAAGATGGTCAGTATCAGACTCACACTCTCTGTAAGACAGTGAGACCCAGACTCACACATTCTGTAAGATGGTCAGTACCATACTCCCAAAGTCTGTAACACAGTGAGTCCCAGACTCACACACTCTCTAAGACAGTGAGACCCAGAATCACACACTCTGTAAGACAGTGAGTTCCAGACTCACACACCCTGTAAGACAGTCAGTCCCAGACTCACAGATTCGGTAAGACAGTGAGACCCAGACTCACACATTCTGTAAGATGGTCAGTACCAAACTCACACACTCTGTAAGACAGTGATTCCCAGACTCACACACTCTCTAAGACAGTGAGACCCAGACTCACACCCTCTGTAAGAAAGTGAGTTCCAGATTCACATACCCTGTAAGACAGTCAGTCCCAGACTCACACATTCGGTAAGACAGTGAGACCCATACTCACACACTCTGTAAGACAGTGGGACCTAGACTCACACACTCTGTAAGACAGTGAGTTCCAGACTCACACACCCTGTAAGACAGTCAGACACAGACTCACACATTCTGTAAGACAGTGAGACCCATACACACACACTCTGTATGACAGTTAGACCCAGACTCACGCCCTCTGGAAGACAGTGAGACACAGACTCACACACTCTGTAAGACAGTCATTCCCAGACTCACACACTCTGTAAGATAGTGAGTCCCAGACTCCCACACTCTGTAAGACAGTGAGATCCAGACACACACACTTTGTAAAACAGTCAGTCCCAGACTCACACACTCTGTAAGACAGTGAGACCCAGACTCACACACTGTGTAAGACAGTCAGCCCCAGACTCACACAGTCTGTAAGACAGTGAGAACCAGACTCACACATTCTGTAAGATGGTCAGTATCAGACTCACACTCTCTGTAAGACAGTGAGACCCAGACTCACACATTCTGTAAGATGGTCAGAACCAAACTCACAAACTCTGTAAGACAGTGAGTCCCAGACTCACACACTCTCTAAGACAGTGAGACCCAGACTCACACACTCTGTAAGACAGTGAGTTCCAGACTCACACACCCTGTAAGACAGTCAGACCCAGACTCACACATTCGGTAAGACAGTGAGACCCAGACTCACACACTCTGTAAGGCAGTCTGTCCCAGACTCACACACTCTGTAAGACAGACAGTCCCAGACCCACACACTCCGTAAGACAGTGAAACCAAGACTCACACACTCTGTAAGGCAGTCTGTCCCAGACTCACACACTCTGTAAGACAGTGAGACCCAGACTCACACACTGTGTAAGACAGTCAGCCCCAGACTCACACAGTCTGTAAGACAGTCATTCCCAGACTCACACACTCTGTAAGATAGTGAGTCCCAGACTCACACACTCTGTAAGACAGTGAGATCCAGACACACACACTTTGTAAAACAGTCAGTCCCAGACTCACACACTCTGTAAGACAGTGAGACCCAGACTCACACACTGTGTAAGACAGTCAGCCCCAGACTCACACAGTCTGTAAGACAGTGAGAACCAGACTCACACATTCTGTAAGATGGTCAGTAGCAGACTCACACTCTCTGTAAGACAGTGAGACCCAGACTCACACATTCTGTAAGATGGTCAGAACCAAACTCACAAACTCTGTAAGACAGTGAGTCCCAGACTCACACACTCTCTAAGACAGTGAGACCCAGACTCACACACTCTGTAAGACAGTGAGTTCCAGACTCACACACCCTGTAAGACAGTCAGTCCCAGACTCACACATTCGGTAAGACAGTGAGACCCAGACTCATACACTGTGTAAGACAGTGAGTTCCAGACTCACACACCCTGTAAGACAGTCAGTCCCAGACTCACACATTCGGTAAGACAGTGAGACCCAGACTCACACACTCTGTAAGTCAGTGAGTCCCGGACTCACACACTCTGTAAGACTGTCCGACCCAGACTCACACTCTGTAAGACAGTGAGACCCAGACTCATACACTGTGTAAGACAGTCAGTCCCAGACTCACACATTCCGTAAGAGAGTGAAACCAAGACTCACACACTCTGTAAGGCTGTCTGTCCCAGACTCACACACTCTGTAAGACAGTGAGACCCAGACTCACACACTGTGTAAGACAGTCAGCCCCAGACTCACACAGTCTGTAAGACAGGGAGACCCAGACTCACACATTCTGTAAGATGGTCAGTACCAAACTCACACACTCTGTAAGACAGTGGGACCTAGACTCACACACTCTGTAAGACAGTGAGTTCCAGACTCACACACCCTGTAAGACAGTCAGACACAGACTCACACATTCTGTAAGACAGTGAGACCCATACTCACACACTCTGTATGACAGTTAGACCCAGCCTCACGCCCTCTGGAAGACAGTGAGACACAGACTCACACACTCTGTAAGACAGTCATTCCCAGACTCACACACTCTGTAAGATAGTGAGTCCCAGACTCCCACACTCTGTAAGACAGTGAGATCCAGACACACACACTTTGTAAAACAGTCAGTCCCAGACTCACACACTCTGTAAGACAGTGAGACCCAGACTCACACACTCTCTAAGACAGTGAGACCCAGACTCACACACTGTGTAAGACAGTGAGTTCCAGACTCACACACCCTGTAAGACAGTCAGTCCCAGACTCACACATTCGGTAAGACAGTGAGACCCAGACTCATACACTGTGTAAGACAGTGAGTTCCAGACTCACACACCCTGTAAGACAGTCAGTCCCAGACTCAAACATTCGGTAAGACAGTGAGACCCAGACTCACACACTCTGTAAGTCAGTGCGTCCCGGACTCACAAACTCTGTAAGACTGTCCGACCCAGACTCACACTCTGTAAGACAGTGAGACCCAGACTCATACACTGTGTAAGACAGTCAGTCCCAGACTCACACATTCTGTAAGATGGTCAGTACCAGACTCACACACTCTCTAAGACAGTGAGACCCAGACTCACACACTCTGTAAGACAGACAGTCCCAGACCCACACACTCCGTAAGACAGTGAAACCAAGACTCACACACTCTGTAAGGCAGTCTGTCCCAGACTCACACACTCTGTAAGACAGTGAGACCCAGACTCACACACTGAGTAAGACAGTCAGCCCCAGACTCACACAGTCTGTAAGACAGTGAGACCCAGACTCACACATTCTGTAAGATGGTCAGTACCAGACTCACACTCTCTGAAAGACAGTGAGACCCAGACTCACACATTCTGTAAGATGATCAGTACCAAACTCACACACTCTGTAAGACAGTGAGTCCCAGACTCACACACTCTCTAAGACTGTGAGACCCAGACTCACACAGTCTGTAAGACAGTGAGTCCCAGACTCACACACTCTGTAAGACTGTCCGACCCAGACTCACACTCTGTAAGACAGTGAGACCCAGACTCACACACTGTGTAAGACAGTCAGTCCCAGACTCACACATTCTGTAAGATGGTCAGTACCAGACTCACACACTCTCTAAGACAGTGAGACCCAGACTCACACACTCTGTATGGCAGTCTGTCCCAGACTCACACACTCTGTAAGACTGACAGTCCCAGACCCACACACTCCATAAGACAGTGAGACCAAGACTCACACACTCTGTAAGGCAGTCTGTCCCAGACTCACACACTCTGTAAGACAGTGAGACCCAGACTCACACACTGTGTAAGACAGTCAGCCCCAGACTCACACAGTCTGTAAGACAGTGAGACCCAGACTCACACATTCTGTAAGATGGTCAGTACCAGACTGACACTCTCTGTAAGACAGTGAGACCCAGACTCACACATTCTGTAAGATGATCAGTACCAAACTCACACACTCTTTAAGACAGTGAGTCCCAGACTCACACACTCTCTAAGACAGTGAGACCCAGACTCACACACTCTGTAAGACAGTGAGTTCCAGACTCACACACCCTGTAAGACAGTCAGTCCCAGACTCACACATTCGGTAAGACAGTGAGACCCAGACTCACGCCCTCTGGAAGACAGTGAGACCCAGACTCACGCACTCTGGAAGACAGTGAGACACAGACTCACACACTCTTTAAGACAGTCAGTCGCAGACTCACACTGTGTAAGACAGTGAGACCCAGACTCACACATTCTGTAAGACAGTCAGTCCCAGACTCACACACTCTCTAAGACAGTGAGACCCAGACTCACACACTCTGTAAGAAAGTGAGTTCCAGACTGACACACTCTGTAAGACAGTGAGACCCATACTCACACACTCTATAAGACACTGAGACCCAGACTCACGCACTCTGGAAGACAGTGAGTCACAGACTGACACACTCTGTAAGACAGTGAGACCCATACTCACACATTCTGTAAGACACTGAGACCCAGACTCACGCACTCTGGAAGACAGTGAGTCACAGACTGACACACTCTGTAAGACAGTGAGACCCATACTCACACACTATGTAAGACACTGAGACCCAGACTCACGCACTCTGGAAGACAGTGAGTCAGAGACTCACACATTCTGTAAGACTGTCAGTCCAAGACTCACACACTCTGTAAGACAGTGAGACCCAGACTCACACACCCTGTAAGACTGTCCGTCCCAGACGCACACACTCTGAAAGACAGTAAGTCCCAGACTCACACATTCTGTAAGACAGTCAGTCCCAGACTCACACACTCTGTAAGACAGTGAGTTCCAGACTCACACACCCCGTAAGACAGTCAGTCCCAGACTCACACACTCTGTAAGTCAGTGAGTCCCGGACTCACACACTCTGTAAGACAGTCCGTCCCAGACTCACACTCTGTAAGACAGTGAGACCCAAACTCATTCGCTGTGGAAGACAGTCAGTCCCAGACTCACACATTCTGTAAGATGGTCAGTACCAGACTCACACACTCTCTAAGACAGTGAGACCCAGACTCACACACTCTGTAAGGCACTCTGTCCCAGACTCACACACTCTGTAAGACAGACAGTCCCAGACGCACACACTCCGTAAGACAGTGAGACCAAGACTCACACACTCTGTAAGGCAGTCTGTCCGGGACTCACACTCTCTCTAAGGCAGTGAGACCCAGACTCACACACTGTGTAAGACAGTCAGCCCCAGACTCACACAGTCTGTAAGACAGTGAGACCCAGACTCACACATTCTGTAAGATGGTCAGTACCAAACTCACACACTCTGTAAGACAGTGAGTCCCAGACTCACACACTCTCTAAGACAGTGAGACCCAGACTCACACACTCTGTAAGAAAGTGAGTTCCAGATTCACACACCCTGTAAGACAGTCAGTCCCAGACTCACACATTCGGTAAGACAGTGAGACCCATACTCACACACTCTGTAAGACAGTGGGACCCAGACTCACACACTCTGTAAGACAGTGAGACCCAGACTCACGCACTCTGGAAGACAGTCAGTCGCAGACTCACACTGTGTAAGACAGTGAGACCCAGACTCACACATTCTGTAAGACAGTCAGTCCCAGACTCACACACTCTGTAAGACAGTGAGACCCAGACTCACACACTGTGTAAGACAGTCAGCCCCAGACTCACACAGTCTGTAAGACAGTGAGACCCAGACTCACACATTCTGTAAGATGGTCAGTATCAGACTCACACTCTCTGTAAGACAGTGAGACCCAGACTCACACATTCTGTAAGATGGTCAGTACCAAACTCATAAAGTCTGTAAGACAGTGAGTCCCAGACTCACACACCCTGTAAGACAGTCAGTCCCAGACTCACACATTCGGTAAGACAGTGAGACCCAGATTCATACACTGTGTAAGACAGTGAGTCCCGGACTCACACATTCTTTAAGACTGTCCGTCCCAGACTCACACACTCTGTAAGACAGTGAGTTCCAGACTCACACACCCTGTAAGACAGTCAGTCCCAGACTCACACATTCGGTAAGACAGTGAGACCCAGACTCACACTCTCTGTAAGTCAGTGAGTCCCAGACTCACACACTCTGTAAGACTGTCCGACCCAGACTCACACTCTGTAAGACAGTGAGACCCAGACTCATACACTGTGTAAGAAAGTCAGTCCCAGAATCACACATTCTGTAAGATGGTCAGTACCAGACTCACACACTCTCTACGACAGTGAGACCCAGACTCACACACTCTGTATGGCAGTCTGTCCCAGACTCACACACTCTGTAAGACAGACAGTCCCAGACCCACACACTCCGTAAGACAGTGAGACCAAGACTCACACACTCTGTAATGCAGTCTGTCCCAGACTCACACACTCTGTAAGACAGTGAGACCCAGACTCACACACTGTGTAAGACAGTCAGCCCCAGACTCACACAGTCTGTAAGACAGTGAGACCCAGACTCACACATTCTGTAAGATGGTCAGTACCAGACTCACACTCTCTGTAAGACAGTGAGACCCAGACTCACACATTCTGTAAGATGATCAGTACCAAACTCACACACTCTGTAAGACAGTGAGTCCCAGACTCACACACTCTCTAAGACAGTGAGACCCAGACTCACACACTCTGTAAGACAGTGAGTTCCAGACTCACACACCCTGTAAGACAGTCAGTCCCAGACTCAGACATTCGGTAAGACAGTGAGACCCATACTCACACACTCTGTAAGACAGTGGGACCCAGACTCACACACACTGTAAGACAGTGAGTTCTAGACTCACACACCCTGTAATACCGTCAGTCCCAGAATCACACATTCTGTAAGACAGTGAGACCCAGACTCACACACTCTGTAAGACAGTGAGACCCAGACTCACGCCCTCTGGAAGACAGTGAGACCCAGACTCACGCACTCTGGAAGACAGTGAGACACAGACTCACACACTCTTTAAGACAGTCAGTCGCAGACTCACACTGTGTAAGACAGTGAGACCCAGACTCACACATTCTGTAAGACAGTCAGTCCCAGACTCACACACTCTGTAAGACAGTGAGACCCAGACTCACACACTGTGTAAGACAGTCAGCCCCAGACTCACACAGTCTGTAAGACAGTGAGACCCAGACTCACACATTCTGTAAGATGGTCAGTATCAGACTCACACTCTCTGTAAGACAGTGAGACCCAGACTCACACATTCTGTAAGATGGTCAGTACCAAACTCATAAAGTCTGTAAGACAGTGAGTCCCAGACTCACACACCCTGTAAGACAGTCAGTCCCAGACTCACACATTCGGTAAGACAGTGAGACCCAGACTCATACACTGTGTAAGACAGTGAGTCCCGGACTCACACATTCTTTAAGACTGTCCGTCCCAGACTCACACACTCTGTAAGACAGTGAGTTCCAGACTCACACACCCTGTAAGACAGTCAGTCCCAGACTCACACATTCGGTAAGACAGTGAGACCCAGACTCACACTCTCTGTAAGTCAGTGAGTCCCAGACTCACACACTCTGTAAGACTGTCCGACCCAGACTCACACTCTGTAAGACAGTGAGACCCAGACTCATACACTGTGTAAGAAAGTCAGTCCCAGACTCACACATTCTGTAAGATGGTCAGTACCAGACTCACACACTCTCTAAGACAGTGAGACCCAGACTCACACACTCTGTATGGCAGTCTGTCCCAGACTCACACACTCTGTAAGACAGACAGTCCCAGACCCACACACTCTGTAAGACAGTGAGACCAAGACTCACACACTCTGTAATGCAGTCTGTCCCAGACTCACACACTCTGTAAGACAGTGAGACCCAGACTCACACACTGTGTAAGACAGTCAGCCCCAGACTCACACAGTCTGTAAGACAGTGAGACCCAGACTCACACATTCTGTAAGATGGTCAGTACCAGACTCACACTCTCTGTAAGACAGTGAGACCCAGACTCACACATTCTGTAAGATGATCAGTACCAAACTCACACACTCTGTAAGACAGTGAGTCCCAGACTCACACACTCTCTAAGACAGTGAGACCCAGACTCACACACTCTGTAAGACAGTGGGACCCAGACTCACACACACTGTAAGACAGTGAGTTCTAGACTCACACACCCTATAATACCGTCAGTCCCAGAATCACACATTCTGTAAGACAGTGAGACCCAGACTCACACACTCTGTAAGACTGTGAGACCCAGACTCACGCCCTCTGGAAGACAGTGAGACCCAGACTCACGCACTCTGGAAGACAGTGAGACACAGACTCACACACTCTTTAAGACAGTCAGTCGCAGACTCACACTGTGTAAGACAGTGAGACCCAGACTCACACATTCTGTAAGACAGTCAGTCCCAGACTCACACACTCTCTAAGACAGTGAGACCCAGACTCACACACTCTGTAAGAAAGTGAGTTCCAGACTGACACACTCTGTAAGACAGTGAGACCCATACTCACACACTCTATAAGACACTGAGACCCAGACTCACGCACTCTGGAAGACAGTGAGTCACAGACTGACACACTCTGTAAGACAGTGAGACCCTTACTCACACACTCTGTAAGACACTGAGAGCCAGACTCACGCACTCTGGAAGACAGTGAGTCAGAGACTCACACATTCTGTAAGACTGTCAGTCCAAGACTCACACACTCTGTAAGACAGTGAGACCCAGACTCACACACCCTGTAAGACTGTCCGTCCCAGACGCACACACTCTGAAAGACAGTAAGTCCCAGACTCACACATTCTGAAAGACAGTCTGTCCCAGACTCACACACTCTGTAAGACAGTGAGTTCCAGACTCACACACCCCGTAAGACAGTCAGTCCCAGACTCACACACTCTGTAAGTCAGTGAGTCCCGGACTCACACACTCTGTAAGACAGTCCGTCCCAGACTCACACTCTGTAAGACAGTGAGACCCAGACTCATTCGCTGTGGAAGACAGTCAGTCCCAGACTCACACATTCTGTAAGATGGTCAGTACCAGACTCACACACTCTCTAAGACAGTGAGACCCAGACTCACACACTCTGTAAGGCACTCTGTCCCAGACTCACACACTCTGTAAGACAGACAGTCCCAGACTCACACACTCCGTAAGACAGTGAGACCAAGACTCACACACTCTGTAAGGCAGTCTGTCCCGGACTCACACTCTCTCTAAGGCAGTGAGACCCAGACTCACACACTGTGTAAGACAGTCAGCCCCAGACTCACACAGTCTGTAAGACAGTGAGACCCAGACTCACACATTCTGTAAGATGGTCAATACCAGACTCACACTCTCTGTAAGACAGTGAGACCCAGACTCACACATTCTGTAAGATGGTCAGTACCAAACTCACACACTCTGTAAGACAGTGAGTCCCAGACTCACACACTCTCTAAGACAGTGAGACCCAGACTCACACACTCTGTAAGAAAGTGAGTTCCAGATTCAAATACCCTGTAAGACAGTCAGTCCCAGACTCACACATTCGGTAAGACAGTGAGACCCATACTCACACACTCTGTAAGACAGTGGGACCCAGACTCACACTCTCTGTAAGACAGTGAGTTCCAGACTCACACACCCTGTAAGACAGTCAGACACAGACTCACACATTCTGTAAGACAGTGAGACCCATACTCACACACTCTGTAAGTCAGTGAGACCCAGACTCACACACTCTGTATGACAGTTAGACCCAGACTCACGCCCACTGGAAGACAGTGAGACACAGACTCACACATTCTGTAAGACAGTCATTCTCAGACTCACACACTCTGTAAGATAGTGAGTCCCAGACTCACACACTCTGTAAGACAGTGAGATCCAGACACACACACTTTGTAAAACAGTAAGTCCCAGACTCACACACTCTGTAAGACAGTGAGACCCAGACTCACACACTGTGTAAGACAGTCAGCCCCAGACTCACACACTCCGTAAGACAGTGAGTTCCAGACTCACACACCCTGTAAGACAGTCAGTCCCAGACTCACACATTCGGTAAGACAGTGAGACCCAGACTCATACACTGTGTAAGACAGTGAGTTCCAGACTCACACACCCTGTAAGACAGTCAGTCCCAGACTCACACATTCGGTAAGACAGTGAGACCCAGACTCACACACTCTGTAAGTCAGTGAGTACCAGACTCACACACTCTGTAAGACTGTCCGACCCAGACTCACACTCTGTAAGACAGTGAGACCCAGACTCATACACTGTGTAAGACAGTCAGTCCCAGACTCACACATTCTGTAAGACTGTCCGTTCCAGACTCACACACTCTGTAAGACAGTGAGTTCCAGACTCACACACCCTGTAAGACAGTCTGTCCCAGACTCACACATTCGGTAAGACAGTGAGACCCAGACTCACACACTCTGTAAGTCAGTGAGTCCCAGACTCACACACTCTGTAAGACTCTCCGACCCAGACTCACACTCTGTAAGACAGTGAGACCCAGACTCATACACAGTGTAAGACAGTCAGTCCCAGACTCACACTTTCTGTAAGATGGTCAGTACCAGACTCACACACTCTCTAAGACAGTGAGACCCAGACTCACACACTCTGTAAGGCAGTCTGTCCCAGACTCACACACTCTGTAAGACAGACAGTCACAGACCCACACACTCCGTAAGACAGTGAGACCAAGACTCACACACTCTGTAAGGCAGTCTGTCCCAGACTCACACACTCTGTAAGACAGTGAGACCCAGACTCACACACTGTGTAAGACAGTCAGCCCCAGACTCACACAGTCTGTAAGACAGTGAGACCCAGACTCACACATTCTGTAAGATGGTCAGTACCAGACTCACACTCTCTGTAAGACAGTGAGACCCAGACTCACACATTCTGTAAGATGATCAGTACCAAACTCACACACTCTGTAAGACAGTGAGTCCCAGACTCACACACTCTCTAAGACAGTGAGACCCTGACTCACACACTCTGTAAGACAGTGAGTTCCAGGCTCACACACCCTGTAAGACAGTCAGTCCCAGACTCACACATTCGGTAAGACAGTGAGACCCATACTCACACACTATGTAAGACAGTGAGACCCATACTCACACACTCTGTAAGACAGTGGGACCCAGACTCACACACACTGTAAGACAGTGAGTTCTAGACTCACACACCCTGTAATACCGTCAGTCCCAGACTCACACATTCTGTAAGACAGTGAGACCCATACTCACACACTCTGTAAGACAGTGAGACCCAGACTCACGCACTCTGGAAGACAGGCAGTCGCAGACTCACACTGTGTAAGACAGTGAGACCTAGACTCACACATTCTGTAAGACAGTCAGTCCCAGACTCACACACTCTGTAAGACAGTGAGACCCAGACTCACACACTGTGTAAGACAGTCAGCCCCAGACTCACACAGTCTGTAAGACAGTGAGACCCAGACTCACACATTATGTAAGATGGTCAGTATCAGACTCACACTCTCTGTAAGACAGTGAGACCAAGACTCACACATTCTGTAAGATGGTCAGTACCAAACTCACAAAGTCTGTAAGACAGTGAGTCCCAGACTCACACGCTCTCTAAGACAGTGAGACCCAGAATCACACACTCTGTAAGACAGTGAGTTCCAGACTCACACACCCTGTAAGACAGTCAGTCCCAGACTCACACATTCGGTAAGACAGTGAGACCCAGACTCATACACTGTGTAAGACAGTGAGTCCCGGACTCACACATTCTTTAAGACTGTCCGTCCCAGACTCACACACTCTGTAAGACAGTGAGTTCCAGGCTCACACACCCTGTAAGACAGTCAGTCCCAGACTCACACATTCGGTAAGACAGTGAGACCCAGACTCACACTCTCTGTAAGTCAGTGAGTCCCAGACTCACACACTCTGTAAGACTGTCCGACCCAGACTCACACTCTGTAAGACAGTGAGACCCAGACTCATACACTGTGTAAGACAGTCAGTCCCAGACTCACACATTCTGTAAGATGGTCAATACCAGACTCACACACTCTCTAAGACAGTGAGACCCAGACTCACACATTCTGTAAGATGATCAGTACCAAACTCACACACTCTTTAAGACAGTGAGTCCCAGACTCACACACTCTCTAAGACAGTGAGACCCAGACTCACACACTCTGTAAGACAGTGAGTTCCAGACTCACACACCCTGTAAGACAGTCAGTCCCAGACTCACACATTCGGTAAGACAGTGAGACCCAGACTCACGCCCTCTGGAAGACAGTGAGACCCAGACTCACGCACTCTGGAAGACAGTGAGACACAGACTCACACACTCTTTAAGACAGTCAGTCGCAGACTCACACTGTGTAAGACAGTGAGACCCAGACTCACACATTCTGTAAGACAGTCAGTCCCAGACTCACACACTCTCTAAGACAGTGAGACCCAGACTCACACACTCTGTAAGAAAGTGAGTTCCAGACTGACACACTCTGTAAGACAGTGAGACCCATACTCACACACTCTATAAGACACTGAGACCCAGACTCACGCACTCTGGAAGACAGTGAGTCACAGACTGACACACTCTGTAAGACAGTGAGACCCATACTCACACATTCTGTAAGACACTGAGACCCAGACTCACGCACTCTGGAAGACAGTGAGTCACAGACTCACACATTCTGTAAGACTGTCAGTCCCAGACTCACACACTCTGTAAGACAGTGAGACCCAGACTCACACACTCTGTAAGACAGTGAGTTCCAGACTCACACACCCTGTAAGACAGTCAGTCCCTGACTCACACATTCGGTAAGACAGTGAGACCCAGACTCACACACTCTGTAAGTCAGTGAGTCCCAGACTCACACACTCTGTAAGACTGTCCGACCCAGACTCACACTCTGTAAGACAGTGAGACCCATACTCACACACTCTGTAAGACAGTGAGACCCAGACTCACGCACTCTGGAAGACAGTGAGACACAGACTCACACACTCTTTAAGACAGTCAGTAGCAGACTCGCAATGTGTAAGACAGTGAGACCCAGACTCACACATTCTGTCAGACAGTGAGACCCAGACTCACACACCCTGTAAGACAGTGAGACACAGACTCACACACTCTGTAAGACTGTCCGACCCAGACTCACACTCTGTAAGACAGTGAGACCCAGACTCATACACTGTGTAAGACAGTCAGTCCCAGACTCACACATTCTGTAAGATGGTCAGTACCAGACTCACACACTCTCTAAGACAGTGAGACCCAGACTCACACTCTGTAAGGCAGTCTGTCCCAGAGTCACACACTCCGTAAGACAGTGAGATCCAGACTCACACTCTGTAAGACAGTAAGACCCAGACTCACACACTCTCTAAGACAGTGAGACCCAGACTCACACTCTGTAAGTCAGTGAGTCCCAGACTCACACAATCTTTAAGACAGTGAGACCCATACTCACACACTCTATAAGACACTGAGACCCAGACTCACGCACTCTGTAAGACAGTGAGACCCATACCCACACACTCTGTAAGACAGTGAGACCCAGACTCATGCACTCTGGAAGACAGTGAGACACAGACTCACACATTCTGTAAGACAGTCAGTCCCAGACTCACACACTCTGTAAGACAGTGAGAACAGACTCACACACTGTGTAAGACAGTCAGCCCCAGACTCACACAGTCTGTAAGACAGTGAGACCCAGACTCATACACTGTGTAAGACAGTCAGTCCCAGACTCACACATTCTGTAAGATGGTCAATACCAGACTCACACACTCTCTAAGACAGTGAGACCCAGACTCACACACTCTGTATGGCAGTCTGTCCCAGACTCACACACTCTGTAAGACAGACAGTCCCAGACCCACACACTCCATAAGACAGTGAGACCAAGACTCACACACTCTGTAATGCAGTCTGTCCCAGACTCACACACTCTGTAAGACAGTGAGACCCAGACTCTCACACTGTGTAAGACAGTCAGCCCCAGACTCACACAGTCTGTAAGACAGTGAGACCCAGACTCACACATTCTGTAAGATGGTCAGTACCAGACTCACACTCTCTGTAAGACAGTGAGACCCAGACTCACACATTCTGTAAGATGATCAGTACCAAACTCACACACTCTTTAAGACAGTGAGTCCCAGACTCACACACTCTCTAAGACAGTGAGACCCAGACTCACACACTCTGTAAGACAGTGAGTTCCAGACTCACACACCCTGTAAGACAGTCAGTCCCAGACTCACACATTCGGTAAGACAGTGAGACCCATACTCACACACTCTGTAAGACAGTGGGACCCAGACTCACACACTGTAAGACAGTGAGTTCTAGACTCACACACCCTGTAATACCGTCAGTCCCAGAATCACACATTCTGTAAGACAGTGAGACCCAGACTCACGCCCTCTGGAAGACAGTGAGACCCAGACTCACGCACTCTGGAAGACAGTGAGACACAGACTCACACACTCTTTAAGACAGTCAGTCGCAGACTCACACTGTGTAAGACAGTGAGACCCAGACTCACACATTCTGTAAGACAGTCAGTCCCAGACTCACACACTCTCTAAGACAGTGAGACCCAGACTCACACACGCTGTAAGAAAGTGAGTTCCAGACTGACACACTCTGTAAGACAGTGAGACCCATACTCACACACTCTATAAGACACTGAGACTCAGACTCAAGCACTCTGGAAGACAGTGAGTCACAGACTGACACACTCTGTAAGACAGTGAGACCCATACTCACACACTCTGTAAGACACTGAGAGCCAGACTCACGCACTCTGGAAGACAGTGAGTCAGAGACTCACACATTCTGTAAGACTGTCAGTCCAAGACTCACACACTCTGTAAGACAGTGAGACCCAGACTCACACATCCTGTAAGACTGTCCGTCCCAGACGCACACACTCTGAAAGACAGTAAGTCCCAGACTCACACATTCTGTAAGACAGTCAGTCCCAGACTCACACACTCTGTAAGACAGTGAGTTCCAGACTCACACACCCCGTAAGACAGTCAGTCCCAGACTCACACACTCTGTAAGTCAGTGAGTCCCGGACTCACACACTCTGTAAGACAGTCCGTCCCAGACTCACACTCTGTAAGATAGTGAGACCCAGACTCATTCGCTGTGGAAGACAGTCAGTCCCAGACTCACACATTCTGTAAGATGGTCAGTACCAGACTCACACACTCTCTAAGACAGTGAGACCCAGACTCACACACTCTGTAAGGCACTCTGTCCCAGACTCACACACTCTGTAAGACAGACAGTCCCAGACTCACACACTCCGTAAGACAGTGAGACCAAGACTCACACACTCTGTAAGGCAGTCTGTCCGGGACTCACACTCTCTCTAAGGCAGTGAGACCCAGACTCACACACTGTGTAAGACAGTCAGCCCCAGACTCACACAGTCTGTAAGACAGTGAGACCCAGACTCACACATTCTGTAAGATGGTCAATACCAGACTCACACTCTCTGTAAGACAGTGAGACCCAGACTCACACATTCTGTAAGATGGTCAGTACCAAACTCACACACTCAGTAAGACAGTGAGTCCCAGACTCACACACTCTCTAAGACAGTGAGACCCAGACTCACACACTCTGTAAGAAAGTGAGTTCCAGATTCACATACCCTGTAAGACAGTCAGTCCCAGACTCAGACATTCGGTAAGACAGTGAGACCCATACTCACACACTCTGTAAGACAGTCGGACCCAGACTCACACACTCTGTAAGACAGTGAGACCCAGACTCACGCACTCTGGAAGACAGTCAGTCGCAGAATCACACTGTGTAAGACAGTGAGACCCAGACTCACACATTCTGTAAGACAGTCAGTCCCAGACTCACACAGTCTGTAAGACAGTGACACCCAGACTCACACACTGTGTAAGACAGTCAGCCCCAGACTCACACAGTCTGTAAGACAGTGAGACCCAGACTCACACATTCTGTAAGATGGTCAGTATCAGACTCACACTCTCTGTAAGACAGTGAGACCCAGACTCACACATTCTGTAAGATGGTCAGTACCAAACTCACAAAGTCTGTAAGACAGTGACTCCCAGACTCACACACTCTCTAAGACAGTGAGACCCAGAATCACACACTCTGTAAGACAGTGAGTTCCAGACTCACACACCCTGTAAGACAGTCAGTCCCAGACTCACACATTCGGTAAGACAGTGAGACCCAGACTCATACACTGTGTAAGACAGTGAGTCCCGGACTCACACATTCTTTAAGACTGTCCGTCCCAGACTCACACACTCTGTAAGACAGTGAGTTCCAGACTCACACACCCTGTAAGACAGTCAGTCCCAGACTCACACATTCGGTAAGACAGTGAGACCCAGACTCACACTTTCTGTAAGTCAGTGAGTCCCAGACTCACACACTCTGTAAGACTGTCCGACCCAGACTCGCACTCTGTAAGACAGTGAGACCCAGACTCATACACTGTGTAAGACAGTCAGTCCCAGACTCACACATTCTGTAATGCAGTCTGTCCCAGACTCACACATTCTGTAAGATGGTCAGTACCAGACTCACACTCTCGGTAAGACAGTGAGACCCAGACTCACACATTCTGTAAGATGATCAGTACCAAACTCACACACTCTGTAAGACAGTGAGTCCCAGACTCACACACTCTCTAAGACAGTGAGACCCAGACTCACACACTCTGTAAGACAGTGAGTTCCAGACTCACACACCCTGTAAGACAGTCAGTCCCAGACTCACACATTCGGTAAGACAGTGAGACCCATACTCACACACTCTGTAAGACAGTGGGACCCAGACTCACACACACTGTAAGACAGTGAGTTCTAGACTCACACACCCTGTAATACCGTCAGTCCCAGAATCACACATTCTGTAAGACAGTGAGACCCAGACTCACACACTCTGTAAGACAGTGAGACCCAGACTAACGCCCTCTGGAAGACAGTGAGACCCAGACTCACGCACTCTGGAAGACAGTGAGACACAGACTCACACACTCTTTAAGACAGTCAGTCGCAGACTCACACTGTGTAAGACAGTGAGACCCAGACTCACACTTTCTGTAAGACAGTCAGTCCCAGACTCACACACTCTCTAAGACAGTGAGACCCAGACTCACACACTCTGTAAGAAAGTGAGTTCCAGACTGACACACTCTGTAAGACAGTGAGACCCATACTCACACACTCTATAAGACACTGAGACCCAGACTCACGCACTCTGGAAGACAGTGAGTCACAGACTGACACACTCTGTAAGACAGTGAGACCCATACTCACACACTCTGTAAGACACTGAGACCCAGACTCACGCACTCTGGAAGACAGTGAGTCAGAGACTCAGACATTCTGTAAGACTGTCAGTCCAAGACTCACACACTCTGTAAGACAGTGAGACCCAGACTCACACACCCTGTAAGACTGTCCGTCCCAGACGCACACACTCTGAAAGACAGTAAGTCCCAGACTCACACATTCTGTAAGACAGTCAGTCCCAGACTCACACACTCTGTAAGACAGTGAGTTCCAGACTCACACACCCCGTAAGACAGTCAGTCCCAGACTCACACACTCTGTAAGTCAGTGAGTCCCGGACTCACACACTCTGTAAGACAGTCCGTCCCAGAATCACACTCTGTAAGACAGTGAGACCCAGACTCATTCGCTGTTTAAGACAGTCAGTCCCAGACTCACACATTCTGTAAGATGGTCAGTACCAGACTCACACACTCTCTAAGACAGTGAGACCCAGACTCACACACTCTGTAAGGCACTCTGTCCAAGACTCACACACTCTTTAAGACAGACAGTCCCAGACTCACACACTCCGTAAGACAGTGAGACCAAGACTCACACACTCTGTAAGGCAGTCTGTCCCGGACTCACACTCTCTCTAAGGCAATGAGACCCAGACTCACACACTGTGTAAGACAGTCAGCCCCAGACTCACACAGTCTGTAAGACAGTGAGACCCAGACTCACACATTCTGTAAGATGGTCAATACCAGACTCACACTCTCTGTAAGACAGTGAGACCCAGACTCACACATTCTGTAAGATGGTCAGTACCAAACTCACACACTCTGTAAGACAGTGAGTCCCAGACTCACACACTCTCTAAGACAGTGAGACCCAGACTCACACACTCTGTAAGACAGTGGGACCCAGACTCACACACTCTGTAAGACAGTGAGTTCCAGACTCACACACCCTGTAAGACAGTCAGACACAGACTCACACATTCTGTAAGACAGTGAGACCCATACTCACACACTCTGTATGACAGTTAGACCCAGACTCACGCCCACTGGAAGACAGTGAGACACAGACTCACACATTCTGTAAGACAGTCATTCCAGACACACACACTCTGTAAGATAGTGAGTCCCAGACTCACACACTCTGTAAGACAGTGAGATCCAGACTCACACACTGTGTAAGACAGTCAGCCCCAGACTCACACAGTCTGTAAGACAGTGAGACCCAGACTCACACATTCTGTAAGATGGTCAATACCAGACTCACACTCTCTGTAAGACAGTGAGACCCAGACTCACACATTCTGTAAGATGGTCAGTACCAAACTCACACACTCTGTAAGACAGTGAGTCCCAGACTCACACACTCTCTAAGACAGTGAGACCCAGACTCACACACTCTGTAAGACAGTGGGACCCAGACTCACACACTCTGTAAGACAGTGAGTTCCAGACTCACACACCCTGTAAGACAGTCAGACACAGACTCACACATTCTGTAAGACAGTGAGACCCATACTCACACACTCTGTATGACAGTTAGACCCAGACTCACGCCCACTGGAAGACAGTGAGACACAGACTCACACATTCTGTAAGACAGTCATTCCAGACACACACACTCTGTAAGATAGTGAGTCCCAGACTCACACACTCTGTAAGACAGTGAGATCCAGACTCACACACTGTGTAAGACAGTCAGCCCCAGACTCACACAGTCTGTAAGACAGTGAGAACCAGACTCACACATTCTGTAAGATGGTCAGTATCAGACTCACACTCTCTGTAAGACAGTGAGACCCAGACTCACACATTCTGTAAGATGGTCAGAACCAAACTCACAAACTCTGTAAGACAGTGAGTCCCAGACTCACACACTCTATAAGACAGTGAGACCCAGACTCACACACTCCGTAAGACAGTGAGTTCCAGACTCACACACCCTGTAAGACAGTCAGTCCCAGACTCACACATTCGGTAAGACAGTGAGACCCAGACTCATACACTGTGTAAGACAGTGAGTTCCAGACTCACACACCCTGTAAGACAGTCAGTCCCAGACTCACACATTCGGTAAGACAGTGAGACCCAGACTCACACACTCTGTAAGTCAGTGAGTCCCAGACTCACACACTCTGTAAGACTGTCCGACCCAGACTCACACTCTGTAAGACAGTGAGACCCAGACTCATACACTGTGTAAGACAGTCAGTCCCAGACTCACACATTCTGTAAGATGGTCAGTACCAGACTCACACACTCTCTAAGACAGTGAGACCCAGACTCACACACTCTGTAAGGCAGTCTGTCCCAGACTCACACACTCTGTAAGACAGTGAGACCCAGACTCACACATTCTGTAAGATGGTCTGTACCAGACTCACACTCTGTAAGACAGTGAGACCCAGACTCATTCACTGTGGAAGACAGTCAGTCCCAGACTCACACATTCTGTAAGATGGTCAGTACCAGACTCACACACTCTCTAAGACAGTGAGACCCAGACTCACACACTCTGTAAGGCACTCTGTCCCAGACTCACACACTCTGTAAGACAGACAGTCCCAGACTCACACACTCCGTAAGACAGTGAGACCCAGACTCACACACTCTGTAAGGCAGTCTGTCCCAGACTCACACACCCTGTAAGACAGACAGTCCCAGACTCACACACTCCGTAAGACAGTGAGACCAAGACTCACACACTCTGTAAGGCAGTCTGTCCCGGACTCACACTCTCTGTAAGGCAGTGAGACCCAGACTCACACACTGTGTAAGACAGTCAGCCCCAGACTCACACAGTCTGTAAGACAGTGAGACTCAGACTCACACATTCTGTAAGATGGTCAGTACCAGACTCACACTCTCTGTAAGACAGTGAGACCCAGACTCACACATTCTGTAAGATGGTCAGTACCAAACTCACACACTCTGTAAGACAGTGAGTCCCAGACTCACACACTCTCTAAGACAGTGAGACCCAGACTCACACACTCTGTAAGAAAGTGAGTTCCAGACTCACACACCCTGTAAGACAGTCAGTCCCAGACTCACACATTCGGTAAGACATTGAGACCCATACTCACACACTCTGTAAGACAGTGGGACCCAGACTCACACACTCTGTAAGACAGTGAGTTCCAGACTCACACACCCTGTAAGACAGTCAGACACAGACTCACACATTCTGTAAGACAGTGAGACCCATACTCACACACTCTGTAAGACAGTTAGACCCAGACTCAAGCCCTCTGGAAGACAGTCATTCCCAGACTCACACACTCTGTAAGATAGTGAGTCCCAGACTCACACACTCTGTAAGACAGTGAGATCCAGACACACACACTTTGTAAAACAGTCAGTCCCAGACTCACACACTCTGTAAGACAGTGAGACCCAGACTCACACACTGTGTAAGACAGTCAGCCCCAGACTCACACAGTCTGTAAGACAGTGAGTCCCAGACTCACACATTCTGTAAGATGGTCAGTATCAGATTCACACTCTCTGTAAGACAGTGAGACCCAGACTCACACAGTCTGTAAGACAGTGAGACCCAGACTCACACATTCTGTAAGATGGTCAGTACCAAACTCACACACTCTGTAAGAAAGTGAGTCCCAGAGTCACACACTCTCTAAGACAGTGAGACCCAGACTCACACACTCTGTAAGGCACTCTGTCCCAGACTCACACACTCTGTAAGACAGACAGTCCCAGACTCACACACTCCGTAAGACAGTGAGACCCAGACTCACACACTCTGTAAGAAAGTGAGTTCCAGATTCACATACCCTGTAAGACAGTCAGTCCCAGACTCACACATTCGGTAAGACAGTGAGACCCATACTCACACACTCTGTAAGACAGTGGGACCCAGACTCACACACTCTGTAAGACAGTGAGTTCCAGACTCACACACCCTGTAAGACAGTCAGACACAGACTCACACATTCTGTAAGACAGTGAGACCCATACTCACACACTCTGTATGACAGTTAGACCCAGACTCACGCCCACTGGAAGACAGTGAGACACAGACTCACACATTCTGTAAGACAGTCATTCCCAGACTCACACACTCTGTAAGATAGTGAGTCCCAGACTCACACACTCTGTAAGACAGTGAGATCCAGACACACACACTTTGTAAAACAGTCAGTCCCAGACTCACACACTCTGTAAGACAGTGAGACCCAGACTCACACACTGTGTAAGACAGTCAGCCCCAGACTCACACAGTCTGTAAGACAGTGAGAACCAGACTCACACATTCTGTAAGATGGTCAGTATCAGACTCACACTCTCTGTAAGACAGTGAGACCCAGACTCACACATTCTGTAAGATGGTCAGAACCAAACTCACAAACACTGTAAGACAGTGAGTCCCAGACTCACACACTCTATAAGACAGTGAGACCCAGACTTACACACTCCGTAAGACAGTGAGTTCCAGACTCACACACCCTGTAAGACAGTCAGTCCCAGACTCACACATTCGGTAAGACAGTGAGACCCAGACTCACACACTCTGTAAGTCAGTGAGTCCCAGACTCACACACTCTGTAAGACTGTCCGACCCAGACTCACACTCTGTAAGACAGTGAGACCCAGACTCATTCACTGTGGAAGACAGTCAGTCCCAGACTCACACATTCTGTAAGATGGTCAGTACCAGACTCACACTCTCTCTAAGACAGTGAGACCCAGACTCACAGACTCTGTAAGGCACTCTGTCCCAGACTCACACACTCTGTAAGACAGACAGTCCCAGACTCACACACTCCGTAAGACAGTGAGACCCAGACTCACACACTCTGTAAGGCAGTCTGTCCCAGACTCACACACTCTGTAAGACAGACAGTCCCAGACTCACACACTCCGTAAGACAGTGAGACCAAGACTCACACACTCTGTAAGGCAGTCTGTCCCGGACTCACACTCTCTGTAAGGCAGTGAGACCCAGACTCACACACTGTGTAAGACAGTCAGCCCCAGACTCACACAGTCTGTAAGACAGTGAGACCCAGACTCACACATTCTGTAAGATGGTCAGTACCAGACTCACACTCTCTGTAAGACAGTGAGACCCAGACTCACACATTCTGTAAGATGGTCAGTACCAAACTCACACACTCTGTAAGACAGTGAGTCCCAGACTCACACACTCTCTAAGACAGTGAGACCCAGACTCACACACTCTGTAAGAATGTGAGTTCCAGACTCACACACCCTGTAAGACAGTCAGTCCCAGACTCACACATTCGGTAAGACAGTGAGACCCATACTCACACACTCTGTAAGACAGTCGGACCCAGACTCACACACTCTGTAAGACAGTGAGTTCCAGACTCACACACCCTGTAAGACAGTCAGACACAGACTCACACATTCTGTACGACAGTGAGACCCATACTCACACACTCTGTAAGACAGTTAGACCCAGACTCAAGCCCTCTGGAAGACAGTCATTCCCAGACTCACACACTCTGTAAGATAGTGAGTCCCAGACTCACACACTCTGTAAGACAGTGAGATCCAGACACACACACTTTGTAAAACAGTCAGTCCCAGACTCACACACTCTGTAAGACAGTGAGACCCAGACTCACACACTGTGTAAGACAGTCAGCCCCAGACTCACACAGTCTGTAAGACAGTGAGTCCCAGACTCACACATTCTGTAAGATGGTCATTATTAGACTCACACTCTCTGTAAGACAGTGAGACCCAGACTCACACAGTCTGTAAGACAGTGAGACCCAGACTCACACATTCTGTAAGATGGTCAGTACCAAACTCACACACTCTCTAAGACTGTGAGTCCCAGAGTCACACACTCTCTAAGACAGTGAGACCCAGACTCACACACTCTGTAAGAAAGTGAGTTCCAGATTCACATACCCTGTAAGACTGTCCGTCCCAGACTCACACACTCTGTCAGACAGTGAGTTCCAGACTCACACACCCTGTAAGACAGTCAGTCCCAGACTCACACATTCGGTAAGACAGTGAGACCCATACTCACACACTCTGTAAGACAGTGGGACCCAGACTCACACACTCTGTAAGACAGTGAGTTCCAGACTCACACACCCTGTAAGACAGTCAGACACAGACTCACACATTCTGTAAGACAGTGAGACCCATACTCACACACTCTGTATGACAGTTAGACCCAGACTCACGCCCTCTGGAAGACAGTGAGACACAGACTCACACACTCTGTAAGACAGTCATTCCCAGACTCACACACTCTGTAAGATAGTGAGTCCCAGAGTCACACACTGTCTAAGACAGTGAGACCCAGACTCACACACTCTGTAAGAAAGTGAGTTCCAGATTCACATACCCTGTAAGACTGTCCGTCCCAGACTCACACACTCTGTCAGACAGTGAGTTCCAGACTCACACACCCTGTAAGACAGTCAGTCCCAGACTCACACATTCGGTAAGACAGTGAGACCCATACTCACACACTCTGTAAGACAGTGGGACCCAGACTCACACACTCTGTAAGACAGTGAGTTCCAGACTCACACACCCTGTAAGACAGTCAGACACAGACTCACACATTCTGTAAGACAGTGAGACCCATACTCACACACTCTGTATGACAGTTAGACCCAGACTCACGCCCTCTGGAAGACAGTGAGACACAGACTCACACACTCTGTAAGACAGTCATTCCCAGACTCACACACTCTGTAAGATAGTGAGTCCCAGACTCACACACTCTGTAAGACAGTGAGATCCAGACACACACACTTTGTAAAACAGTCAGTCCCAGACTCACACACTCTGTAAGACAGTGAGACCCAGACTCACACACTGTGTAAGACAGTCAGCCCCAGACTCACACAGTCTGTAAGACAGTGAGAACCAGACTCACACATTCTGTAAGATGGTCAGTATCAGACTCACACTCTCTGTAAGACAGTGAGACCCAGACTCACACATTCTGTAAGATGGTCAGAACCAAACTCACAAACTCTGTAAGACAGTGAGTCCCAGACTCACACACTCTGTAAGACAGTGAGACCCAGACTCACACACTGTGTAAGACAGTCAGCCCCAGACTCACACAGTCTGTAAGACAGTGAGTCCCAGACTCACACATTCTGTAAGATGGTCATTATTAGACTCACACTCTCTGTAAGACAGTGAGACCCAGACTCACACAGTCTGTAAGACAGTGAGACCCAGACTCACACATTCTGTAAGATGGTCAGTACCAAACTCACACACTCTCTAAGACTGTGAGTCCCAGAGTCACACACTCTCTAAGACAGTGAGACCCAGACTCACACACTCTGTAAGAAAGTGAGTTCCAGATTCACATACCCTGTAAGACTGTCCGTCCCAGACTCACACACTCTGTCAGACAGTGAGTTCCAGACTCACACACCCTGTAAGACAGTCAGTCCCAGACTCACACATTCGGTAAGACAGTGAGACCCATACTCACACACTCTGTAAGACAGTGGGACCCAGACTCACACACTCTGTAAGACAGTGAGTTCCAGACTCACACACCCTGTAAGACAGTCAGACACAGACTCACACATTCTGTAAGACAGTGAGACCCATACTCACACACTCTGTATGACAGTTAGACCCAGACTCACGCCCTCTGGAAGACAGTGAGACACAGACTCACACACTCTGTAAGACAGTCATTCCCAGACTCACACACTCTGTAAGATAGTGAGTCCCAGAGTCACACACTCTCTAAGACAGTGAGACCCAGACTCACACACTCTGTAAGAAAGTGAGTTCCAGATTCACATACCCTGTAAGACTGTCCGTCCCAGACTCACACACTCTGTCAGACAGTGAGTTCCAGACTCACACACCCTGTAAGACAGTCAGTCCCAGACTCACACATTCGGTAAGACAGTGAGACCCATACTCACACACTCTGTAAGACAGTGGGACCCAGACTCACACACTCTGTAAGACAGTGAGTTCCAGACTCACACACCCTGTAAGACAGTCAGACACAGACTCACACATTCTGTAAGACAGTGAGACCCATACTCACACACTCTGTATGACAGTTAGACCCAGACTCACGCCCTCTGGAAGACAGTGAGACACAGACTCACACACTCTGTAAGACAGTCATTCCCAGACTCACACACTCTGTAAGATAGTGAGTCCCAGACTCACACACTCTG
Source organism: Hemitrygon akajei (assembly GCF_048418815.1). Taxonomy (NCBI): domain Eukaryota; kingdom Metazoa; phylum Chordata; class Chondrichthyes; order Myliobatiformes; family Dasyatidae; genus Hemitrygon; species Hemitrygon akajei. Next base: position 146,734,342 of record NC_133124.1, on the reverse strand, counting down.
TAAGACAGTGAGATCCAGACACACACACTTTGTAAAACAGTCAGTCCCAGACTCACACACTCTGTAAGACAGTGAGACCCAGACTCACACACTGTGTAAGACAGTCAGCCCCAGACTCACACAGTCTGTAAGACAGTGAGAACCAGACTCACACATTCTGTAAGATGGTCAGTATCAGACTCACACTCTCTGTAAGACAGTGAGACCCAGACTCACACATTCTGTAAGATGGTCAGAACCAAACTCACAAACTCTGTAAGACAGTGAGTCCCAGACTCACACACTCTCTAAGACAGTGAAACCCAGACGCACACACTCTGTAAGACAGTGAGTTCCAGACTCACAGACCCTGTAAGACAGTCAGTCCCAGACTCACACATTCGGTAAGACAGTGAGACCCAGACTCATACACTGTGTAAGACAGTCAGTCCCAGACTCACACATTCTGTAAGATGGTCAGTACCAGACTCACACACTCTCTAAGACAGTGAGACCCAGACTCACACACTCTGTAAGGCAGTCTGTCCCAGACTCACACACTCTGTAAGACAGTGAGACCCAGACTCACACATTCTGTAAGATGGTCTGTACCAGACTCACACTCTCTAAGACAGTGAGACCCAGACTCACACACTCTGTAAGGCACTCTGTCCCAGACTCACACACTCTGTAAGACAGTGAGACCGAGACTCACACACTCTGTAAGGCAGTCTGTCCCGGACTCACACTCTCTGTAAGGCAGTGAGACCCAGACTCACACACTGTGTAAGACAGTCAGCCCCAGACTCACACAGTCTGTAAGACAGTGAGACCCAGACTCACACATTCTGTAAGATGGTCAGTACCAGACTCACACTCTCTGTAAGACAGTGAGACCCAGACTCACACACTCCGTAAGACAGTGAGACCAAGACTCACACACTCTGTAAGGCAGTCTGTCCCGGACTCACACTCTCTGTAAGGCAGTGAGACCCAGACTCACACACTGTGTAAGACAGTGAGTTCCAGACTCACACACCCTGTAAGACAGTCAGTCCCAGACTCACACACTCGGTAAGACAGTGAGACCCAGACTCATACACTGTTTAAGACAGTGAGTTCCAGACTCACACACCCTGTAAGACAGTCAGTCCCAGACTCACACATTCGGTAAGACAGTGAGACCCAGACTCACACACTCTGTAAGTCAGTGAGTCCCAGACTCACACACTCTGTAAGACTGTCCGACCCAGACTCACACTCTGTAAGACAGTGAGACCCAGACTCATACACTGTGTAAGACAGTCAGTCCCAGACTCACACATTCTGTAAGATGGTCAGTACCAGACTCACACACTCTCTAAGACAGTGAGACCCAGACTCACACACTCTGTAAGGCAGTCTGTCCCAGACTCACACACTCTGTAAGACAGACAGTCCCAGACTCACACACTCCGTAAGACAGTGAGACCAAGACTCACACACTCTGTAAGGCAGTCTGTCCCGGACTCACACTCTCTGTAAGGCAGTGAGACCCAGACTCACACACTGTGTAAGACAGTCAGCCCCAGACTCACACAGTCTGTAAGACAGTGAGACCCAGACTCACACATTCTGTAAGATGGTCAGTACCAGACTCACACTCTCTGTAAGACAGTGAGACCCAGACTCACACATTCTGTAAGATGGTCAGTACCAAACTCACACACTCTGTAAGACAGTGAGTCCCAGACTCACACACTCTCTAAGACAGTGACACCCAGACTCACACACTCTGTAAGAAAGTGAGTTCCAGACTCACACACCCTGTAAGACAGTCAGTCCCAGACTCACACATTCGGTAAGACAGTGAGACCCATACTCACACACTCTGTAAGACAGTCGGACCCAGACTCACACACTCTGTAAGACAGTGAGTTCCAGACTCACACACCCTGTAAGACAGTCAGACACAGACTCACACATTCTGTAAGACAGTGAGACCCATACTCACACACTCTGTAAGACAGTTAGACCCAGACTCAAGCCCTCTGGAAGACAGTCATTCCCAGACTCACACACTCTGTAAGATAGTGAGTCCCAGACTCACACACTCTGTAAGACAGTGAGATCCAGACACACACACTTTGTAAAACAGTCAGTCCCAGACTCACACACTCTGTAAGACAGTGAGACCCAGACTCACACACTGTGTAAGACAGTCAGCCCCAGACTCACACAGTCTGTAAGACAGTGAGTCCCAGACTCACACATTCTGTAAGATGGTCAGTATCAGACTCACACTCTCTGTAAGACAGTGAGACCCAGACTCACACATTCTGTAAGATGGTCAGTACCAAACTCACACACTCTGTAAGACAGTGAGTCCCAGAGTCACACACTCTCTAAGACAGTGAGACCCAGACTCACACACTCTGTAAGAAAGTGAGTTCCAGATTCACATACCCTGTAAGACTGTCCGTCCCAGACTCACACACTCTGTCAGACAGTGAGTTCCAGACTCACACACCCTGTAAGACAGTCAGTCCCAGACTCACACATTCGGTAAGACTGTGAGACCCATACTCACACACTCTGTAAGACAGTGGGACCCAGACTCACACACTCTGTAAGACAGTGAGTTCCAGACTCACACACCCTGTAAAACAGTCAGACACAGACTCACACATTCTGTAAGACAGTGAGACCCATACTCACACACTCTGTATGACAGTTAGACCCAGACTCACGCCCTCTGGAAGACAGTGAGACACAGACTCACACACTCTGTAAGACAGTCATTCCCAGACTCACACACTCTGTAAGATAGTGAGTCCCAGAGTCACACACTCTCTAAGACAGTGAGACCCAGACTCACACACTCTGTAAGAAAGTGAGTTCCAGATTCACATACCCTGTAAGACTGTCCGTCCCAGACTCACACACTCTGTCAGACAGTGAGTTCCAGACTCACACACCCTGTAAGACAGTCAGTCCCAGACTCACACATTCGGTAAGACAGTGAGACCCATACTCACACATTCTGTAAGACAGTGGGACCCAGACTCACACACTCTGTAAGACAGTGAGTTCCAGACTCACACACCCTGTAAGACAGTCAGACACAGACTCACACATTCTGTAAGACAGTGAGACCCATACTCACACACTCTGTATGACAGTTAGACCCAGACTCACGCCCTCTGGAAGACAGTGAGACACAGACTCACACACTCTGTAAGACAGTCATTCCCAGACTCACACACTCTGTAAGATAGTGAGTCCCAGACTCACACACTCTGTAAGACAGTGAGATCCAGACACACACACTTTGTAAAACAGTCAGTCCCAGACTCACACACTCTGTAAGACAGTGAGACCCAGACTCACACACTGTGTAAGACAGTCAGCCCCAGACTCACACAGTCTGTAAGACAGTGAGAACCAGACTCACACATTCTGTAAGATGGTCAGTATCAGACTCACACTCTCTGTAAGACAGTGAGACCCAGACTCACACATTCTGTAAGATGGTCAGAACCAAACTCACAAACTCTGTAAGACAGTGAGTCCCAGACTCACACACTCTCTAAGACAGTGAAACCCAGACGCACACACTCTGTAAGACAGTGAGTTCCAGACTCACACACCCTGTAAGACAGTCAGTCCCAGACTCACACATTCGGTAAGACAGTGAGACCCAGACTCACACACTCTGTAAGTCAGTGAGTCCCAGACTCACACACTCTGTAAGACTGTCCGACCCAGACTCACACTCTGTAAGACAGTGAGACCCAGACTCATACACTGTGTAAGACAGTCAGTCCCAGACTCACACATTCTGTAAGATGGTCAGTACCAGACTCACACACTCTCTAAGACAGTGAGACCCAGACTCACACACTCTGTAAGGCAGTCTGTCCCAGACTCACACACTCTGTAAGACAGTGAGACCCAGACTCACACATTCTGTAAGATGGTCTGTACCAGACTCACACTCTCTAAGACAGTGAGACCCAGACTCACACACTCTGTAAGGCACTCTGTCCCAGACTCACACACTCTGTAAGACAGTGAGACCAAGACTCACACACTCTGTAAGGCAGTCTGTCCCGGACTCACACTCTCTGTAAGGCAGTGAGACCCAGACTCACACACTGTGTAAGACAGTCAGCCCCAGACTCACACAGTCTGTAAGACAGTGAGACCCAGACTCACACATTCTGTAAGATGGTCAGTACCAGACTCACACTCTCTGTAAGACAGTGAGACCCAGACTCACACATTCTGTAAGATGGTCAGTACCAAACTCACACACTCTGTAAGACAGTGAGTCCCAGACTCACACACTCTCTAAGACAGTGAGACCCAGACTCACACACTCTGTAAGAAAGTGAGTTCCAGACTCACACACCCTGTAAGACAGTCAGTCCCAGACTCACACATTCGGTAAGACAGTGAGACCCATACTCACACACTCTGTAAGACAGTGGGACCCAGACTCACACACTCTGTAAGACAGTGAGTTCCAGACTCACACACCCTGTAAGAAAGTCAGACACAGACTCACACATTCTGTAAGACAGTGAGACCCATACTCACACACTCTGTAAGACAGTCAGCCCCAGACTCACACAGTCTGTAAGACAGTGAGAACCAGACTCACACATTCTGTAAGATGGTCAGTATCAGACTCACACTCTCTGTAAGACAGTGAGACCCAGACTCACACATTCTGTAAGATGGTCAGAACCAAACTCACAAACTCTGTAAGACAGTGAGTCCCAGACTCACACACTCTCTAAGACAGTGAAACCCAGACGCACACACTCTGTAAGACAGTGAGTTCCAGACTCACAGACCCTGTAAGACAGTCAGTCCCAGACTCACACATTCGGTAAGACAGTGAGACCCAGACTCACACACTCTGTAAGTCAGTGAGTCCCAGACTCACACACTCTGTAAGACTGTCCGACCCAGACTCAATCTCTGTAAGACAGTGAGACCCAGACTCATACACTGTGTAAGACAGTCAGTCCCAGACTCACACATTCTGTAAGATGGTCAGTACCAGACTCACACACTCTCTAAGACAGTGAGACCCAGACTCACACACTCTGTAAGGCAGTCTGTCCCAGACTCACACACTCTGTAAGACAGTGAGACCCAGACTCACACATTCTGTAAGATGGTCTGTACCAGACTCACACTCTCTAAGACAGTGAGACCCAGACTCACACACTCTGTAAGGCACTCTGTCCCAGACTCACACACTCTGTAAGACAGTGAGACCAAGACTCACACACTCTGTAAGGCAGTCTGTCCCGGACTCACACTCTCTGTAAGGCAGTGAGACCCAGACTCACACACTGTGTAAGACAGTCAGCCCCAGACTCACACAGTCTGTAAGACAGTGAGACCCAGACTCACACATTCTGTAAGATGGTCAGTACCAGACTCACACTCTCTGTAAGACAGTGAGACCCAGACTCACACACTCCGTAAGACAGTGAGACCAAGACTCACACACTCTGTAAGGCAGTCTGTCCCGGACTCACACTCTCTGTAAGGCAGTGAGACCCAGACTCACACACTGTGTAAGACAGTGAGTTCCAGACTCACACACCCTGTAAGACAGTCAATCCCAGACTCACACATTCGGTAAGACAGTGAGACCCAGACTCATACACTGTGTAAGACAGTGAGTTCCAGACTCACACACCCTGTAAGACAGTCAGTCCCAGACTCACACATTCGGTAAGACAGTGAGACCCAGACTCACACACTCTGTAAGACTGTCCGACCCAGACTCACACTCTGTAAGACAGTGAGACCCAGACTCATACACTGTGTAAGACAGTCAGTCCCAGACTCACACATTCTGTAAGATGGTCAGTACCAGACTCACACACTCTCTAAGACAGTGAGACCCAGACTCACACACTCTGTAAGGCAGTCTGTCCCAGACTCACACACTCTGTAAGACAGTGAGACCCAGACTCACACATTCTGTAAGATGGTCTGTACCAGACTCACACTCTGTAAGACAGTGAGACCCAGACTCATTCACTGTGGAAGACAGTCAGTCCCAGACTCACACATTCTGTAAGATGGTCAGTACCAGACTCACACACTCTCTAAGACAGTGAGACCCAGACTCACACACTCTGTAAGGCACTCTGTCCCAGACTCACACACTCTGTAAGACAGACAGTCCCAGACTCACACACTCCGTAAGACAGTGAGACCCAGACTCACACACTCTGTAAGGCAGTCTGTCCCAGACTCACACACTCTGTAAGGCAGTCTGTCCCAGACTCACACACTCTGTAAGACAGACAGTCCCAGACTCACACACTCCGTAAGACAGTGAGACCAAGACTCACACACTCTGTAAGGCAGTCAGCCCCAGACTCACACAGTCTGTAAGACAGTGAGACCCAGACTCACACACTCCGTAAGACAGTGAGACCAAGACTCACACACTCTGTAAGGCAGTCTGTCCCGGACTCACACTCTCTGTAAGGCAGTGAGACCCAGACTCACACACTGTGTAAGACAGTCAGCCCCAGACTCACACAGTCTGTAAGACAGTGAGACCCAGACTCACACATTCTGTAAGATGGTCAGTACCAGACTCACACTCTCTGTAAGACAGTGAGACCCAGACTCACACATTCTGTAAGATGGTCAGTACCAAACTCACACACTCTGTAAGACAGTGAGTCCCAGACTCACACACTCTCTAAGACAGTGAGACCCAGACTCACACACTCTGTAAGAAAGTGAGTTCCAGACTCACACACCCTGTAAGACAGTCAGTCCCAGACTCACACATTCGGTAAGACAGTGAGACCCATACTCACATACTCTGTAAGACAGTCGGACCCAGACTCACACACTCTGTAAGACAGTGAGTTCCAGACTCACACACCCTGTAAGACAGTCAGACACAGACTCACACATTCTGTAAGACAGTGAGACCCATACTCACACACTCTGTAAGACAGTTAGACCCAGACTCAAGCCCTCTGGAAGACAGTCATTCCCAGACTCACACACTCTGTAAGATAGTGAGTCCCAGACTCACACACTCTCTAAGACAGTGAGACCCAGACTCACACACTCTGTAAGGCACTCTGTCCCAGACTCACACACTCTGTAAGACAGTGAGACCAAGACTCACACACTCTGTAAGGCAGTCTGTCCCGGACTCACACTCTCTGTAAGGCAGTGAGACCCAGACTCACACACTGTGTAAGACAGTCAGCCCCAGACTCACACAGTCTGTAAGACAGTGAGACCCAGACTCACACATTCTGTAAGATGGTCAGTACCAGACTCACACTCTCTGTAAGACAGTGAGACCCAGACTCACACACTCCGTAAGACAGTGAGACCAAGACTCACACACTCTGTAAGGCAGTCTGTCCCGGACTCACACTCTCTGTAAGGCAGTGAGACCCAGACTCACACACTGTGTAAGACAGTGAGTTCCAGACTCACACACCCTGTAAGACATTCAATCCCAGACTCACACATTCGGTAAGACAGTGAGACCCAGACTCATACACTGTGTAAGACAGTGAGTTCCAGACTCACACACCCTGTAAGACAGTCAGTCCCAGACTCACACATTCGGTAAGACAGTGAGACCCAGACTCACACACTCTGTAAGTCAGTGAGTCCCAGACTCACACACTCTGTAAGACTGTCCGACCCAGACTCACACTCTGTAAGACAGTGAGACCCAGACTCATACACTGTGTAAGACAGTCAGTCCCAGACTCACACATTCTGTAAGATGGTCAGTACCAGACTCACACACTCTCTAAGACAGTGAGACCCAGACTCACACACTCTGTAAGGCAGTCTGTCCCAGACTCACACACTCTGTAAGACAGTGAGACCCAGACTCACACATTCTGTAAGATGGTCTGTACCAGACTCACACTCTGTAAGACAGTGAGACCCAGACTCATTCACTGTGGAAGACAGTCAGTCCCAGACTCACACATTCTGTAAGATGGTCAGTACCAGACTCACACACTCTCTAAGACAGTGAGACCCAGACTCACACACTCTGTAAGGCACTCTGTCCCAGACTCACACACTCTGTAAGACAGACAGTCCCAGACTCACACACTCCGTAAGACAGTGAGACCCAGACTCACACACTCTGTAAGGCAGTCTGTCCCAGACTCACACACTCTGTAAGGCAGTCTGTCCCAGACTCACACACTCTGTAAGACAGACAGTCCCAGACTCACACACTCCGTAAGACAGTGAGACCAAGACTCACACACTCTGTAAGGCAGTCAGCCCCAGACTCACACAGTCTGTAAGACAGTGAGACCCAGACTCACACACTCCGTAAGACAGTGAGACCAAGACTCACACACTCTGTAAGGCAGTCTGTCCCGGACTCACACTCTCTGTAAGGCAGTGAGACCCAGACTCACACACTGTGTAAGACAGTCAGCCCCAGACTCACACAGTCTGTAAGACAGTGAGACCCAGACTCACACATTCTGTAAGATGGTCAGTACCAGACTCACACTCTCTGTAAGACAGTGAGACCCAGACTCACACATTCTGTAAGATGGTCAGTACCAAACTCACACACTCTGTAAGACAGTGAGTCCCAGACTCACACACTCTCTAAGACAGTGAGACCCAGACTCACACACTCTGTAAGAAAGTGAGTTCCAGACTCACACACCCTGTAAGACAGTCAGTCCCAGACTCACACATTCGGTAAGACAGTGAGACCCATACTCACATACTCTGTAAGACAGTCGGACCCAGACTCACACACTCTGTAAGACAGTGAGTTCCAGACTCACACACCCTGTAAGACAGTCAGACACAGACTCACACATTCTGTAAGACAGTGAGACCCATACTCACACACTCTGTAAGACAGTTAGACCCAGACTCAAGCCCTCTGGAAGACAGTCATTCCCAGACTCACACACTCTGTAAGATAGTGAGTCCCAGACTCACACACTCTGTAAGACAGTGAGATCCAGACACACACACTTTGTAAAACAGTCAGTCCCAGACTCACACACTCTGTAAGACAGTGAGACCCAGACTCACACACTGTGTAAGACAGTCAGCCCCAGACTCACACAGTCTGTAAGACAGTGAGTCCCAGACTCACACATTCTGTAAGATGGTCAGTATCAGACACACACTCTCTGTAAGACAGTGAGACCCAGACTCACACAGTCTGTAAGACAGTGAGACCCAGACTCACACATTCTGTAAGATGGTCAATACCAGACTCACACTCTCTGTAAGACAGTGAGACCCAGACTCACACATTCTGTAAGATGGTCAGTACCAAACTCACACACTCTGTAAGACAGTGAGTCCCAGAGTCACACACTCTCTAAGACAGTGAGACCCAGACTCACACACTCTGTAAGAAAGTGAGTTCCAGATTCACATACCCTGTAAGACTGTCCGTCCCAGACTCACACACTCTGTCAGACAGTGAGTTCCAGACTCACACACCCTGTAAGACAGTCAGTCCCAGACTCACACATTCGGTAAGACAGTGAGACCCATACTCACACACTCTGTAAGACAGTGGGACCCAGACTCACACACTCTGTAAGACAGTGAGTTCCAGACTCTCACACCCTGTAAGACAGTCAGACACAGACTCACACATTCTGTAAGACAGTGAGACCCATACTCACACACTCTGTATGACAGTTAGACCCAGACTCACGCCCTCTGGAAGACAGTGAGACACAGACTCACACACTCTGTAAGACAGTCATTCCCAGACTCACACACTCTGCAAGATAGTGAGTCCCAGAGTCACACACTCTCTAAGACAGTGAGACCCAGACTCACACACTCTGTAAGAAAGTGAGTTCCAGATTAACATACCCTGTAAGACTGTCCGTCCCAGACTCACACACTCTGTCAGACAGTGAGTTCCAGACTCACACACCCTGTAAGACAGTCAGTCCCAGACTCACACATTCGGTAAGACAGTGAGACCCATACTCACACACTCTGTAAGACAGTGGGACCCAGACTCACACACTCTGTAAGACAGTGAGTTCCAGACTCACACACCCTGTAAGACAGTCAGACACAGACTCACACATTCTGTAAGACAGTGAGACCCATACTCACACACTCTGTATGACAGTTAGACCCAGACTCACGCCCTCTGGAAGACAGTGAGACACAGACTCACACACTCTGTAAGACAGTCATTCCCAGACTCACACACTCTGTAAGATAGTGAGTCCCAGACTCACACACTCTGTAAGACAGTGAGATCCAGACACACACACTTTGTAAAACAGTCAGTCCCAGACTCACACACTCTGTAAGACAGTGAGACCCAGACTCACACACTGTGTAAGACAGTCAGCCCCAGACTCACACAGTCTGTAAGACAGTGAGAACCAGACTCACACATTCTGTAAGATGGTCAGTATCAGACTCACACTCTCTGTAAGACAGTGAGACCCAGACTCACACATTCTGTAAGATGGTCAGAACCAAACTCACAAACTCTGTAAGACAGTGAGTCCCAGACTCACACACTCTCTAAGACAGTGAAACCCAGACGCACACACTCTGTAAGACAGTGAGTTCCAGACTCACACACCCTGTAAGACAGTCAGTCCCAGACTCACACATTCGGTAAGACAGTGAGACCCAGACTCACACACTCTGTAAGTCATTGAGTCCCAGACTCACACACTCTGTAAGACTGTCCGACCCAGACTCACACTCTGTAAGACAGTGAGACCCAGACTCATACACTGTGTAAGATAGTCAGTCCCAGACTCACACATTCTGTAAGACAGTCAGACACAGACTCACACATTCTGTAAGACAGTGAGACCCATACTCACACACTCTGTATGACAGTTAGACCCAGACTCACGCCCTCTGGAAGACAGTGAGACACAGACTCACACACTCTGTAAGACAGTCATTCCCAGACTCACACACTCTGTAAGATAGTGAGTCCCAGACTCACACACTCTGTAAGACAGTGAGATCCAGACACACACACTTTGTAAAACAGTCAGTCCCAGACTCACACACTCTGTAAGACAGTGAGACCCAGACTCACACACTGTGTAAGACAGTCAGCCCCAGACTCACACAGTCTGTAAGACAGTGAGAACCAGACTCACACATTCTGTAAGATGGTCAGTATCAGACTCACACTCTCTGTAAGACAGTGAGACCCAGACTCACACATTCTGTAAGATGGTCAGAACCAAACTCACAAACTCTGTAAGACAGTGAGTCCCAGACTCACACACTCTCTAAGACAGTGAAACCCAGACGCACACACTCTGTAAGACAGTGAGTTCCAGACTCACACACCCTGTAAGACAGTCAGTCCCAGACTCACACATTCGGTAAGACAGTGAGACCCAGACTCACACACTCTGTAAGTCATTGAGTCCCAGACTCACACACTCTGTAAGACTGTCCGACCCAGACTCACACTCTGTAAGACAGTGAGACCCAGACTCATACACTGTGTAAGATAGTCAGTCCCAGACTCACACATTCTGTAAGATGGTCAGTACCAGACTCACACACTCTCTAAGACAGTGAGACCCAGACTCACACACTCTGTAAGGCAGTCTGTCCCAGACTCATACACTGTGTAAGACAGTGAGACCCAGACTCACACACTCTGTAAGGCACTCTGTCCCAGACTCACACACTCTGTAAGACAGTGAGACCAAGACTCACACACTCTGTAAGGCAGTCTGTCCCGGACTCACACTCTCTGTAAGGCAGTGAGACCCAGACTCACACACTGTGTAAGACAGTCAGCCCCAGACTCACACAGTCTGTAAGACAGTGAGACCCAGACTCACACATTCTGTAAGATGGTCAGTACCAGACTCACACTCTCTGTAAGACAGTGAGACCCAGACTCACACATTCTGTAAGATGGTCAGTACCAAACTCACACACTCTGTAAGACAGTGAGTCCCAGACTCACACACTCTCTAAGACAGTGAGACCCAGACTCACACACTCTGTAAGAAAGTGAGTTCCAGACTCACACACCCTGTAAGACAGTCAGTCCCAGACTCACACATTCGGTAAGACAGTGAGACCCATACTCACACACTCTGTAAGACAGTCGGACCCAGACTCACACACTCTGTAAGACACTGAGTTCCAGACTCACACACCCTGTAAGAAAGTCAGACACAGACTCACACATTCTGTAAGACAGTGAGACCCATACTCACACACTCTGTAAGACAGTTAGACCCAGACTCACGCCCTCTGGAAGACAGTCATTCCCAGACTCACACACTCTGTAAGATAGTGAGTCCCAGACTCACACACTCTGTAAGACAGTGAGATCCAGACACACACACTTTGTAAAACAGTCAGTCCCAGACTCACACACTCTGTAAGACAGTGAGACCCAGACTCACACACTGTGTAAGACAGTCAGCCCCAGACTCACACACTCTGTAAGACAGTGAGTCCCAGACTCACACATTCTGTAAGATGGTCAGTATCAGACTCACACTCTCTGTAAGACAGTGAGACCCAGACTCACACATTCTGTAAGATCGTCAGTACCAAACTCACAAACTCTGTAAGACAGTGAGACCCAGACTCACACACTGTGTAAGACAGTCAGCCCCAGACTCACACAGTCCGTAAGACAGTGAGACCCAGACTCACACATTCTGTAAGATGGTCAGTACCAGACTCACACTCTCTGTAAGACAGTGAGAACCAGACTCACACATTCTGTAAGATGGTCAGTATCAGACTCACACTCTCTGTAAGACAGTGAGACCCAGACTCACACATTCTGTAAGATGGTCAGAACCAAACTCACAAACTCTGTAAGACAGTGAGTCCCAGACTCACACACTCTCTAAGACAGTGAAACCCAGACGCACACACTCTGTAAGACAGTGAGTTCCAGACTCACACACCCTGTAAGACAGTCAGACACAGACTCACACATTCTGTAAGACAGTGAGACCCATACTCACACTCTCTGTAAGACAGTTAGACCCAGACTCAAGCCCTCTGGAAGACAGTCATTCCCAGACTCACACACTCTGTAAGATAGTGAGTCCCAGACTCACACACTCTGTAAGACAGTGAGATCCAGACACACACACTTTGTAAAACAGTCAGTCCCAGACTCACACACTCTGTAAGACAGTGAGACCCAGACTCACACACTGTGTAAGACAGTCAGCCCCAGACTCACACAGTCTGTAAGACAGTGAGTCCCAGACTCACACATTCTGTAAGATGGTCAGTATCAGACTCACACTCTCTGTAAGACAGTGAGACCCAGACTCACACAGTCTGTAAGACAGTGAGACCCAGACTCACACATTCTGTAAGATGGTCAATACCAGACTCACACTCTCTGTAAGACAGTGAGACCCAGACTCACACATTCTGTAAGATGGTCAGTACCAAACTCACACACTCTGTAAGACAGTGAGTCCCAGAGTCACACACTCTCTAAGACAGTGAGACCCAGACTCACACACTCTGTAAGAAAGTGAGTTCCAGATTCACATACCCTGTAAGACTGTCCGTCCCAGACTCACACACTCTGTCAGACAGTGAGTTCCAGACTCACACACCCTGTAAGACAGTCAGTCCCAGACTCACACATTCGGTAAGACAGTGAGACCCATACTCACACACTCTGTAAGACAGTGGGACCCAGACTCACACACTCTGTAAGACAGTGAGTTCCAGACTCTCACACCCTGTAAGACAGTCAGACACAGACTCACACATTCTGTAAGACAGTGAGACCCATACTCACACACTCTGTATGACAGTTAGACCCAGACTCACGCCCTCTGGAAGACAGTGAGACACAGACTCACACACTCTGTAAGACAGTCATTCCCAGACTCACACACTCTGTAAGAAAGTGAGTTCCAGATTAACATACCCTGTAAGACTGTCCGTCCCAGACTCACACACTCTGTCAGACAGTGAGTTCCAGACTCACACACCCTGTAAGACAGTCAGTCCCAGACTCACACATTCGGTAAGACAGTGAGACCCATACTCACACACTCTCTAAGACAGTGAGACCCAGACTCACACACTCTGTAAGAAAGTGAGTTCCAGATTAACATACCCTGTAAGACTGTCCGTCCCAGACTCACACACTCTGTCAGACAGTGAGTTCCAGACTCACACACCCTGTAAGACAGTCAGTCCCAGACTCACACATTCGGTAAGACAGTGAGACCCATACTCACACACTCTGTAAGACAGTGGGACCCAGACTCACACACTCTGTAAGACAGTGAGTTCCAGACTCACACACCCTGTAAGACAGTCAGACACAGACTCACACATTCTGTAAGACAGTGAGACCCATACTCACACACTCTGTATGACAGTTAGACCCAGACTCACGCCCTCTGGAAGACAGTGAGACACAGACTCACACACTCTGTAAGACAGTCATTCCCAGACTCACACACTCTGTAAGATAGTGAGTCCCAGACTCACACACTCTGTAAGACAGTGAGATCCAGACACACACACTTTGTAAAACAGTCAGTCCCAGACTCACACACTCTGTAAGACAGTGAGACCCAGACTCACACACTGTGTAAGACAGTCAGCCCCAGACTCACACAGTCTGTAAGACAGTGAGAACCAGACTCACACATTCTGTAAGATGGTCAGTATCAGACTCACACTCTCTGTAAGACAGTGAGACCCAGACTCACACATTCTGTAAGATGGTCTGTACCAGACTCACACTCTCTAAGACAGTGAGACCCAGACTCACACACTCTGTAAGGCACTCTGTCCCAGACTCACACACTCTGTAAGACAGTGAGACCAAGACTCACACACTCTGTAAGGCAGTCTGTCCCGGACTCACACTCTCTGTAAGGCAGTGAGACCCAGACTCACACACTGTGTAAGACAGTCAGCCCCAGACTCACACAGTCTGTAAGACAGTGAGACCCAGACTCACACATTCTGTAAGATGGTCAGTACCAGACTCACACTCTCTGTAAGACAGTGAGACCCAGACTCACACATTCTGTAAGATGGTCAGTACCAAACTCACACACTCTGTAAGACAGTGAGTCCCAGACTCACACACTCTCTAAGACAGTGAGACCCAGACTCACACACTCTGTAAGAAAGTGAGTTCCAGACTCACACACCCTGTAAGACAGTCAGTCCCAGACTCACACATTCGGTAAGACAGTGAGACCCATACTCACACACTCTGTAAGACAGTGGGACCCAGACTCACACACTCTGTAAGACACTGAGTTCCAGACTCACACACCCTGTAAGAAAGTCAGACACAGACTCACACATTCTGTAAGACAGTGAGACCCATACTCACACACTCTGTAAGACAGTTAGACCCAGACTCACGCCCTCTGGAAGACAGTCATTCCCAGACTCACACACTCTGTAAGATAGTGAGTCCCAGACTCACACACTCTGTAAGACAGTGAGATCCAGACACACACACTTTGTAAAACAGTCAGTCCCAGACTCACACACTCTGTAAGACAGTGAGACCCAGACTCACACACTGTGTAAGACAGTCAGCCCCAGACTCACACACTCTGTAAGACAGTGAGTCCCAGACTCACACATTCTGTAAGATGGTCAGTATCAGACTCACACTCTCTGTAAGACAGTGAGACCCAGACTCACACATTCTGTAAGATCGTCAGTACCAAACTCACAAACTCTGTAAGACAGTGAGACCCAGACTCACACACTGTGTAAGACAGTCAGCCCCAGACTCACACAGTCCGTAAGACAGTGAGACCCAGACTCACACATTCTGTAAGATGGTCAGTACCAGACTCACACTCTCTGTAAGACAGTGAGAACCAGACTCACACATTCTGTAAGATGGTCAGTATCAGACTCACACTCTCTGTAAGACAGTGAGACCCAGACTCACACATTCTGTAAGATGGTCAGAACCAAACTCACAAACTCTGTAAGACAGTGAGTCCCAGACTCACACACTCTCTAAGACAGTGAAACCCAGACGCACACACTCTGTAAGACAGTGAGTTCCAGACTCACACACCCTGTAAGACAGTCAGACACAGACTCACACATTCTGTAAGACAGTGAGACCCATACTCACACACTCTGTAAGACAGTTAGACCCAGACTCAAGCCCTCTGGAAGACAGTCATTCCCAGACTCACACAGTCTGTAAGACAGTGAGTCCCAGACTCACACATTCTGTAAGATGGTCAGTATCAGACTCACACTCTCTGTAAGACAGTGAGACCCAGACTCACACAGTCTGTAAGACAGTGAGACCCAGACTCACACATTCTGTAAGATGGTCAATACCAGACTCACACTCTCTGTAAGACAGTGAGACCCAGACTCACACATTCTGTAAGATGGTCAGTACCAAACTCACACACTCTGTAAGACAGTGAGTCCCAGAGTCACACACTCTCTAAGACAGTGAGACCCAGACTCACACACTCTGTAAGAAAGTGAGTTCCAGATTCACATACCCTGTAAGACTGTCCGTCCCAGACTCACACACTCTGTCAGACAGTGAGTTCCAGACTCACACACCCTGTAAGACAGTCAGTCCCAGACTCACACATTCGGTAAGACAGTGAGACCCATACTCACACACTCTGTAAGACAGTGGGACCCAGACTCACACACTCTGTAAGACAGTGAGTTCCAGACTCTCACACCCTGTAAGACAGTCAGACACAGACTCACACATTCTGTAAGACAGTGAGACCCATACTCACACACTCTGTATGACAGTTAGACCCAGACTCACGCCCTCTGGAAGACAGTGAGACACAGACTCACACACTCTGTAAGACAGTCATTCCCAGACTCACACACTCTGTAAGAAAGTGAGTTCCAGATTAACATACCCTGTAAGACTGTCCGTCCCAGACTCACACACTCTGTCAGACAGTGAGTTCCAGACTCACACACCCTGTAAGACAGTCAGTCCCAGACTCACACATTCGGTAAGACAGTGAGACCCATACTCACACACTCTCTAAGACAGTGAGACCCAGACTCACACACTCTGTAAGAAAGTGAGTTCCAGATTAACATACCCTGTAAGACTGTCCGTCCCAGACTCACACACTCTGTCAGACAGTGAGTTCCAGACTCACACACCCTGTAAGACAGTCAGTCCCAGACTCACACATTCGGTAAGACAGTGAGACCCATACTCACACACTCTGTAAGACAGTGGGACCCAGACTCACACACTCTGTAAGACAGTGAGTTCCAGACTCACACACCCTGTAAGACAGTCAGACACAGACTCACACATTCTGTAAGACAGTGAGACCCATACTCACACACTCTGTATGACAGTTAGACCCAGACTCACGCCCTCTGGAAGACAGTGAGACACAGACTCACACACTCTGTAAGACAGTCATTCCCAGACTCACACACTCTGTAAGATAGTGAGTCCCAGACTCACACACTCTGTAAGACAGTGAGATCCAGACACACACACTTTGTAAAACAGTCAGTCCCAGACTCACACACTCTGTAAGACAGTGAGACCCAGACTCACACACTGTGTAAGACAGTCAGCCCCAGACTCACACAGTCTGTAAGACAGTGAGAACCAGACTCACACATTCTGTAAGATGGTCAGTATCAGACTCACACTCTCTGTAAGACAGTGAGACCCAGACTCACACATTCTGTAAGATGGTCAGAACCAAACTCACAAACTCTGTAAGACAGTGAGTCCCAGACTCACACACTCTCTAAGACAGTGAAACCCAGACGCACACACTCTGTAAGACAGTGAGTTCCAGACTCACACACCCTGTAAGACAGTCAGTCCCAGACTCACACATTCGGTAAGACAGTGAGACCCAGACTCACACACTCTGTAAGTCATTGAGTCCCAGACTCACACACTCTGTAAGACTGTCCGACCCAGACTCACACTCTGTAAGACAGTGAGACCCAGACTCATACACTGTGTAAGATAGTCAGTCCCAGACTCACACATTCTGTAAGATGGTCAGTACCAGACTCACACACTCTCTAAGACAGTGAGACCCAGACTCACACACTCTGTAAGGCAGTCTGTCCCAGACTCATACACTGTGTAAGACAGTGAGACCCAGACTCACACATTCTGTAAGATGGTCTGTACCAGACTCACACTCTCTAAGACAGTGAGACCCAGACTCACACACTCTGTAAGGCACTCTGTCCCAGACTCACACACTCTGTAAGACAGTGAGACCCAGACTCACACACTCTGTAAGAAAGTGAGTTCCAGACTCACACACCCTGTAAGACAGTCAGTCCCAGACTCACACATTCGGTAAGACAGTGAGACCCATACTCACACACTCTGTAAGACAGTGGGACCCAGACTCACACACTCTGTAAGACACTGAGTTCCAGACTCACACACCCTGTAAGAAAGTCAGACACAGACTCACACATTCTGTAAGACAGTGAGACCCATACTCACACACTCTGTAAGACAGTTAGACCCAGACTCACGCCCTCTGGAAGACAGTCATTCCCAGACTCACACACTCTGTAAGACAGTGAGATCCAGACACACACACTTTGTAAAACTGTCAGTCCCAGACTCACACACTCTGTAAGACAGTGAGACCCAGACTCACACACTGTGTAAGACAGTCAGCCCCAGACTCACACAGTCTGTAAGACAGTGAGTCCCAGACTCACACATTCTGTAAGATGGTCAGTATCAGACTCACACTCTCTGTAAGACAGTGAGACCCAGACTCACACATTCTGTAAGATCGTCAGTACCAAACTCACAAACTCTGTAAGACAGTGAGACCCAGACTCACACACTGTGTAAGACAGTCAGCCCCAGACTCACACAGTCCGTAAGACAGTGAGACCCAGACTCACACATTCTGTAAGATGGTCAGTACCAGACTCACACTCTCTGTAAGACAGTGAGAACCAGACTCACACATTCTGTAAGATGGTCAGTATCAGACTCACACTCTCTGTAAGACAGTGAGACCCAGACTCACACATTCTGTAAGATGGTCAGAACCAAACTCACAAACTCTGTAAGACAGTGAGTCCCAGACTCACACACTCTCTAAGACAGTGAAACCCAGACGCACACACTCTGTAAGACAGTGAGTTCCAGACTCACACACCCTGTAAGACAGTCAGACACAGACTCACACATTCTGTAAGACAGTGAGACCCATACTCACACACTCTGTAAGACAGTTAGACCCAGACTCAAGCCCTCTGGAAGACAGTCATTCCCAGACTCACACACTCTGTAAGATAGTGAGTCCCAGACTCACACACTCTGTAAGACAGTGAGATCCAGACACACACACTTTGTAAAACAGTCAGTCCCAGACTCACACACTCTGTAAGACAGTGAGACCCAGACTCACACACTGTGTAAGACAGTCAGCCCCAGACTCACACAGTCTGTAAGACAGTGAGTCCCAGACTCACACATTCTGTAAGATGGTCAGTATCAGACTCACACTCTCTGTAAGACAGTGAGACCCAGACTCACACAGTCTGTAAGACAGTGAGACCCAGACTCACACATTCTGTAAGATGGTCAATACCAGACTCACACTCTCTGTAAGACAGTGAGACCCAGACTCACACATTCTGTAAGATGGTCAGTACCAAACTCACACACTCTGTAAGACAGTGAGTCCCAGAGTCACACACTCTCTAAGACAGTGAGACCCAGACTCACACACTCTGTAAGAAAGTGAGTTCCAGATTCACATACCCTGTAAGACTGTCCGTCCCAGACTCACACACTCTGTCAGACAGTGAGTTCCAGACTCACACACCCTGTAAGACAGTCAGTCCCAGACTCACACATTCGGTAAGACAGTGAGACCCATACTCACACACTCTGTAAGACAGTGGGACCCAGACTCACACACTCTGTAAGACAGTGAGTTCCAGACTCTCACACCCTGTAAGACAGTCAGACACAGACTCACACATTCTGTAAGACAGTGAGACCCATACTCACACACTCTGTATGACAGTTAGACCCAGACTCACGCCCTCTGGAAGACAGTGAGACACAGACTCACACACTCTGTAAGACAGTCATTCCCAGACTCACACACTCTGTAAGATAGTGAGTCCCAGACTCACACACTCTGTAAGACAGTGAGATCCAGACACACACACTTTGTAAAACAGTCAGTCCCAGACTCACACACTCTGTAAGACAGTGAGACCCAGACTCACACACTGTGTAAGACAGTCAGCCCCAGACTCACACAGTCTGTAAGACAGTGAGAACCAGACTCACACATTCTGTAAGATGGTCAGTATCAGACTCACACTCTCTGTAAGACAGTGAGACCCAGACTCACACATTCTGTAAGATGGTCAGAACCAAACTCACAAACTCTGTAAGACAGTGAGTCCCAGACTCACACACCCTGTAAGACAGTCAGTCCCAGACTCACACATTCGGTAAGACAGTGAGACCCAGACTCACACACTCTGTAAGTCATTGAGTCCCAGACTCACACACTCTGTAAGACTGTCCGACCCAGACTCACACTCTGTAAGACAGTGAGACCCAGACTCATACACTGTGTAAGATAGTCAGTCCCAGACTCACACATTCTGTAAGATGGTCAGTACCAGACTCACACACTCTCTAAGACAGTGAGACCCAGACTCACACACTCTGTAAGGCAGTCTGTCCCAGACTCATACACTGTGTAAGACAGTGAGACCCAGACTCACACATTCTGTAAGATGGTCTGTACCAGACTCACACTCTCTAAGACAGTGAGACCCAGACGCACACACTCTGTAAGGCACTCTGTCCCAGACTCACACACTCTGTAAGACAGTGAGACCAAGACTCACACACTCTGTAAGGCAGTCTGTCCCGGACTCACACTCTCTGTAAGGCAGTGAGACCCAGACTCACACACTGTGTAAGACAGTCAGCCCCAGACTCACACAGTCTGTAAGACAGTGAGACCCAGACTCACACATTCTGTAAGATGGTCAGTACCAGACTCACACTCTCTGTAAGACAGTGAGACCCAGACTCACACATTCTGTAAGATGGTCAGTACCAAACTCACACACTCTGTAAGACAGTGAGTCCCAGACTCACACACTCTCTAAGACAGTGAGACCCAGACTCACACACTCTGTAAGAAAGTGAGTTCCAGACTCACACACCCTGTAAGACAGTCAGTCCCAGACTCACACATTCGGTAAGACAGTGAGACCCATACTCACACACTCTGTAAGACAGTGGGACCCAGACTCACACACTCTGTAAGACACTGAGTTCCAGACTCACACACCCTGTAAGAAAGTCAGACACAGACTCACACATTCTGTAAGACAGTGAGACCCATACTCACACACTCTGTAAGACAGTTAGACCCAGACTCACGCCCTCTGGAAGACAGTCATTCCCAGACTCACACACTCTGTAAGATAGTGAGTCCCAGACTCACACACTCTGTAAGACAGTGAGATCCAGACACACACACTTTGTAAAACAGTCAGTCCCAGACTCACACACTCTGTAAGACAGTGAGACCCAGACTCACACACTGTGTAAGACAGTCAGCCCCAGACTCACACAGTCTGTAAGACAGTGAGTCCCAGACTCACACATTCTGTAAGATGGTCAGTATCAGACTCACACTCTCTGTAAGACAGTGAGACCCAGACTCACACATTCTGTAAGATCGTCAGTACCAAACTCACAAACTCTGTAAGACAGTGAGACCCAGACTCACACACTGTGTAAGACAGTCAGCCCCAGACTCACACAGTCCGTAAGACAGTGAGACCCAGACTCACACATTCTGTAAGATGGTCAGTACCAGACTCACACTCTCTGTAAGACAGTGAGAACCAGACTCACACATTCTGTAAGATGGTCAGTATCAGACTCACACTCTCTGTAAGACAGTGAGACCCAGACTCACACATTCTGTAAGATGGTCAGAACCAAACTCACAAACTCTGTAAGACAGTGAGTCCCAGACTCACACACTCTCTAAGACAGTGAAACCCAGACGCACACACTCTGTAAGACAGTGAGTTCCAGACTCACACACCCTGTAAGACAGTCAGTCCCAGACTCACACATTCGGTAAGACAGTGAGACCCAGACTCACACACTCTGTAAGTCATTGAGTCCCAGACTCACACACTCTGTAAGACAGTGGGACCCAGACTCACACACTCTGTAAGACACTGAGTTCCAGACTCACACACCCTGTAAGAAAGTCAGACACAGACTCACACATTCTGTAAGACAGTGAGACCCATACTCACACACTCTGTAAGACAGTTAGACCCAGACTCACGCCCTCTGGAAGACAGTCATTCCCAGACTCACACACTCTGTAAGATAGTGAGTCCCAGACTCACACACTCTGTAAGACAGTGAGATCCAGACACACACACTTTGTAAAACAGTCAGTCCCAGACTCACACACTCTGTAAGACAGTGAGACCCAGACTCACACACTGTGTAAGACAGTCAGCCCCAGACTCACACAGTCTGTAAGACAGTGAGTCCCAGACTCACACATTCTGTAAGATGGTCAGTATCAGACTCACACTCTCTGTAAGACAGTGAGACCCAGACTCACACATTCTGTAAGATCGTCAGTACCAAACTCACAAACTCTGTAAGACAGTGAGACCCAGACTCACACACTGTGTAAGACAGTCAGCCCCAGACTCACACAGTCCGTAAGACAGTGAGACCCAGACTCACACATTCTGTAAGATGGTCAGTACCAGACTCACACTCTCTGTAAGACAGTGAGAACCAGACTCACACATTCTGTAAGATGGTCAGTATCAGACTCACACTCTCTGTAAGACAGTGAGACCCAGACTCACACATTCTGTAAGATGGTCAGAACCAAACTCACAAACTCTGTAAGACAGTGAGTCCCAGACTCACACACTCTCTAAGACAGTGAAACCCAGACGCACACACTCTGTAAGACAGTGAGTTCCAGACTCACACACCCTGTAAGACAGTCAGTCCCAGACTCACACATTCGGTAAGACAGTGAGACCCAGACTCACACACTCTGTAAGTCATTGAGTCCCAGACTCACACACTCTGTAAGACTGTCCGACCCAGACTCACACTCTGTAAGACAGTGAGACCCAGACTCATACACTGTGTAAGATAGTCAGTCCCAGACTCACACATTCTGTAAGATGGTCAGTACCAGACTCACACACTCTCTAAGACAGTGAGACCCAGACTCACACACTCTGTAAGGCAGTCTGTCCCAGACTCATACACTGTGTAAGACAGTGAGACCCAGACTCACACATTCTGTAAGATGGTCTGTACCAGACTCACACTCTCTAAGACAGTGAGACCCAGACTCACACACTCTGTAAGGCACTCTGTCCCAGACTCACACACTCTGTAAGACAGTGAGACCAAGACTCACACACTCTGTAAGGCAGTCTGTCCCGGACTCACACTCTCTGTAAGGCAGTGAGACCCAGACTCACACACTGTGTAAGACAGTCAGCCCCAGACTCACACAGTCTGTAAGACAGTGAGACCCAGACTCACACATTCTGTAAGATGGTCAGTACCAGACTCACACTCTCTGTAAGACAGTGAGACCCAGACTCACACATTCTGTAAGATGGTCAGTACCAAACTCACACACTCTGTAAGACAGTGAGTCCCAGACTCACACACTCTCTAAGACAGTGAGACCCAGACTCACACACTCTGTAAGAAAGTGAGTTCCAGACTCACACACCCTGTAAGACAGTCAGTCCCAGACTCACACATTCGGTAAGACAGTGAGACCCATACTCACACACTCTGTAAGACAGTGGGACCCAGACTCACACACTCTGTAAGACACTGAGTTCCAGACTCACACACCCTGTAAGAAAGTCAGACACAGACTCACACATTCTGTAAGACAGTGAGACCCATACTCACACACTCTGTAAGACAGTTAGACCCAGACTCACGCCCTCTGGAAGACAGTCATTCCCAGACTCACACACTCTGTAAGATAGTGAGTCCCAGACTCACACACTCTGTAAGACAGTGAGATCCAGACACACACACTTTGTAAAACAGTCAGTCCCAGACTCACACACTCTGTAAGACAGTGAGACCCAGACTCACACACTGTGTAAGACAGTCAGCCCCAGACTCACACAGTCTGTAAGACAGTGAGTCCCAGACTCACACATTCTGTAAGATGGTCAGTATCAGACTCACACTCTCTGTAAGACAGTGAGACCCAGACTCACACATTCTGTAAGATCGTCAGTACCAAACTCACAAACTCTGTAAGACAGTGAGACCCAGACTCACACACTGTGTAAGACAGTCAGCCCCAGACTCACACAGTCCGTAAGACAGTGAGACCCAGACTCACACATTCTGTAAGATGGTCAGTACCAGACTCACACTCTCTGTAAGACAGTGAGAACCAGACTCACACATTCTGTAAGATGGTCAGTATCAGACTCACACTCTCTGTAAGACAGTGAGACCCAGACTCACACATTCTGTAAGATGGTCAGAACCAAACTCACAAACTCTGTAAGACAGTGAGTCCCAGACTCACACACTCTCTAAGACAGTGAAACCCAGACGCACACACTCTGTAAGACAGTGAGTTCCAGACTCACACACCCTGTAAGACAGTCAGTCCCAGACTCACACATTCGGTAAGACAGTGAGACCCAGACTCACACACTCTGTAAGTCATTGAGTCCCAGACTCACACACTCTGTAAGACTGTCCGACCCAGACTCACACTCTGTAAGACAGTGAGACCCAGACTCATACACTGTGTAAGATAGTCAGTCCCAGACTCACACATTCTGTAAGATGGTCAGTACCAGACTCACACACTCTCTAAGACAGTGAGACCCAGACTCACACACTCTGTAAGGCAGTCTGTCCCAGACTCACACACTCTGTAAGACAGTGAGACCCAGACTCACACATTCTGTAAGATGGTCTGTACCAGACTCACACTCTCTAAGACAGTGAGACCCAGACTCACACACTCTGTAAGGCACTCTGTCCCAGACTCACACACTCTGTAAGACAGTGAGACCAAGACTCACACACTCTGTAAGGCAGTCTGTCCTGGACTCACACTCTCTGTAAGGCAGTGAGACCCAGACTCACACACTGTGTAAGACAGTCAGCCCCAGACTCACACAGTCTGTAAGACAGTGAGACCCAGACTCACACATTCTGTAAGATGGTCAGTACCAGACTCACACTCTCTGTAAGACAGTGAGACCCAGACTCACACATTCTGTAAGATGGTCAGTACCAAACTCACACACTCTGTAAGACAGTGAGTCCCAGACTCACACACTCTCTAAGACAGTGAGACCCAGACTCACACACTCTGTAAGAAAGTGAGTTCCAGACTCACACACCCTGTAAGACAGTCAGTCCCAGACTCACACATTCGGTAAGACAGTGAGACCCATACTCACACACTCTGTAAGACAGTGGGACCCAGACTCACACACTCTGTAAGACACTGAGTTCCAGACTCACACACCCTGTAAGAAAGTCAGACACAGACTCACACATTCTGTAAGACAGTGAGACCCATACTCACACACTCTGTAAGACAGTTAGACCCAGACTCACGCCCTCTGGAAGAC
Source organism: Hemitrygon akajei (assembly GCF_048418815.1). Classification (NCBI taxonomy): domain Eukaryota; kingdom Metazoa; phylum Chordata; class Chondrichthyes; order Myliobatiformes; family Dasyatidae; genus Hemitrygon; species Hemitrygon akajei. The sequence continues at coordinate 146,708,650 of NC_133124.1, read as the reverse complement.
AGTCATTCCCAGACTCACACACTCTGTAAGATAGTGAGTCCCAGACTCACACACTCTGTAAGACAGTGAGATCCAGACACACACACTTTGTAAGACAGTCAGCCCCAGACTCACACAGTCTGTAAGACAGTGAGTCCCAGACTCACACATTCTGTAAGATGGTCAGTATCAGACTCACACTCTCTGTAAGACAGTGAGACCCAGACTCACACATTCTGTAAGATCGTCAGTACCAAACTCACAAACTCTGTAAGACAGTGAGACCCAGACTCACACACTGTGTAAGACAGTCAGCCCCAGACTCACACAGTCCGTAAGACAGTGAGACCCAGACTCACACATTCTGTAAGATGGTCAGTACCAGACTCACACTCTCTGTAAGACAGTGAGACCCAGACTCACACATTCTGTAAGATGGTCAGTACCAGACTCACACTCTCTGTAAGACAGTGGGACCCAGACTCACACACACTGTAACACAGTGAGTTCTAGACTCACACACCCTGTAATACCGTCAGTCCCAGACTCACACATTCTGTAAGACAGTGAGACCCATACTCACACACTCTGTAAGACAGTGAGACCCAGACTCACGCACTCTGGAAGACAGTGAGACACAGACTCACACACTCTTTAAGACAGTTAGACCCAGACTCACATTCTGTAAGACAGTGAGACCCAGACTCACACATTCTGTAAGACAGTCAGTCCCAGACTCACACACTCTGTAAGACAGTGAGTCCCAGACTCACGCACTGTGTAAGACAGTCAGCCCCAGACTCACACAGTCTGTAAGACAGTGAGACCCAGACTCACACATTCTGTAAGATGGTCAGTATCAGACTCACACTCTCTGTAAGACAGTGAGACCCAGACTCACACATTCTTAAGATGGTCAGTACAAAACTCACAAACTCTGTAAGACAGTGAGTCCCAGACTCACACACTCTCTAAGACAGTGAGACCCAGACTCACACACTCTGTAAGACAGTGAGTTCCAGACTCACACACCCTGTAAGACAGTCAGTCCCAGACTCACACATTCGGTAAGACAGTGAGACCCAGACTCATACACTGTGTAAGACAGTGAGTCCCAGACTCACACATTCTGTAAGACTGTCCGTCCCAGACTCACACACTCTGTAAGACAGTGAGTTCCAGACTCACACACCCTGTAAGACAGTCAGTCCCAGACTCACACATTCGGTAAGACAGTGAGTCCCAGACTCACACTCTCTGTAAGGCAGTCTGTCCCGGACTCACACTCTCTGTAAGGCAGTGAGACCCAGACTCACACACTGTGTAAGACAGTCAGCCCCAGACTCACACAGTCTGTAAGACAGTGAGACCCAGACTCACACATTCTGTAAGATGGTCAGTACCAGACTCACACTCTCTGTAAGACAGTGAGACCCAGACTCACACATTCTGTAAGACAGTCAGTCCCAGACTCACACATTCGGTAAGACAGTGAGACCCATACTCACACACTCTGTAAGACAGTGGGACCCTGACTCACATACTCTGTAAGACAGTGAGTTCCAGACTCACACACCCTGTAAGACAGTCAGACACAGACTCACACATTCTGTAAGACAGTGAGACCCATACTCACACACTCTGTAAGACAGTTAGACCCAGACTCACGCCCTCTGGAAGACAGTCATTCCCAGACTCACACACTCTGTAAGATAGTGAGTCCCAGACTCACACACTCTGTAAGACAGTGAGATCCAGACACACACACTTTGTAAAACAGTCAGTCCCAGACTCACACACTCTGTAAGACAGTCAGACACAGACTCACACATTCTGTAAGACAGTGAGACCCAGACTCACACATTCTGTAAGATGGTCAGAACCAAACTCACAAACTCTGTAAGACAGTGAGTCCCAGACTCACACACTCTCTAAGACAGTGAAACCCAGACGCACACACTCTGTAAGACAGTGAGTTCCAGACTCACACACCCTGTAAGACAGTCAGTCCCAGACTCACACATTCGGTAAGACAGTGAGACCCAGACTCACACACTCTGTAAGTCAGTGAGTCCCAGACTCACACACTCTGTAAGACTGTCCGACCCAGACTCACACTCTGTAAGACAGTGAGACCCAGACTCATACACTGTGTAAGATAGTCAGTCCCAGACTCACACATTCTGTAAGATGGTCAGTACCAGACTCACACTCTCTAAGACAGTGAGACCCAGACTCACACATTCTGTAAGATGGTCTGTACCAGACTCACACTCTCTAAGACAGTGAGACCCAGACTCACACACTCTGTAAGGCACTCTGTCCCAGACTCACACACTCTGTAAGACAGTGAGACCAAGACTCACACACTCTGTAAGGCAGTCTGTCCCGGACTCACACTCTCTGTAAGGCAGTGAGACCCAGACTCACACACTGTGTAAGACAGTCAGCCCCAGACTCACACAGTCTGTAAGACAGTGAGACCCAGACTCACACATTCTGTAAGATGGTCAGTACCAGACTCACACTCTCTGTAAGACAGTGAGACCCAGACTCACACATTCTGTAAGATGGTCAGTACCAAACTCACACACTCTGTAAGACAGTGAGTCCCAGACTCACACACTCTCTAAGACAGTGAGACCCAGACTCACACACTCTGTAAGAAAGTGAGTTCCAGACTCACACACCCTGTAAGACAGTCAGTCCCAGACTCACACATTCGGTAAGACAGTGAGACCCATACTCACACACTCTGTAAGACAGTGGGACCCAGACTCACACACTCTGTAAGACACTGAGTTCCAGACTCACACACCCTGTAAGAAAGTCAGACACAGACTCACACATTCTGTAAGACAGTGAGACCCATACTCACACACTCTGTAAGACAGTTAGACCCAGACTCACGCCCTCTGGAAGACAGTCATTCCCAGACTCACACACTCTGTAAGATAGTGAGTCCCAGACTCACACACTCTGTAAGACAGTGAGACCCAGACTCACACACTGTGTAAGACAGTCAGCCCCAGACTCACACAGTCTGTAAGACAGTGAGTCCCAGACTCACACATTCTGTAAGATGGTCAGTATCAGACTCACACATTCGGTAAGACAGTGAGTCCCAGACTCACACACTCTGTAAGGCAGTCTGTCCCGGACTCACACTCTCTGTAAGGCAGTGAGACCCAGACTCACACACTGTGTAAGACAGTCAGCCCCAGACTCACACAGTCTGTAAGACAGTGAGACCCAGACTCACACATTCTGTAAGATGGTCAGTACCAGACTCACACTCTCTGTAAGACAGTGAGACCCAGACTCACACATTCTGTAAGACAGTCAGTCCCAGACTCACACATTCGGTAAGACAGTGAGACCCATACTCACACACTCTGTAAGACAGTGGGACCCAGACTCACACACTCTGTAAGACAGTGAGACCCAGACTCACACACTCTGTAAGAAAGTGAGTTCCAGACTCACACACCCTGTAAGACAGTCAGTCCCAGACTCACACATTCGGTAAGACAGTGAGACCCATACTCACACACTCTGTAAGACAGTGGGACCCAGACTCACACACTCTGTAAGACACTGAGTTCCAGACTCACACACCCTGTAAGAAAGTCAGACACAGACTCACACATTCTGTAAGACAGTGAGACCCATACTCACACACTCTGTAAGACAGTTAGACCCAGACTCACGCCCTCTGGAAGACAGTCATTCCCAGACTCACACACTCTGTAAGATAGTGAGTCCCAGACTCACACACTCTGTAAGACAGTGAGATCCAGACACACACACTTTGTAAGACAGTCAGCCCCAGACTCACACAGTCTGTAAGACAGTGAGTCCCAGACTCACACATTCTGTAAGATGGTCAGTATCAGACTCACACTCTCTGTAAGACAGTGAGACCCAGACTCACACATTCTGTAAGATCGTCAGTACCAAACTCACAAACTCTGTAAGACAGTGAGACCCAGACTCACACACTGTGTAAGACAGTCAGCCCCAGACTCACACAGTCCGTAAGACAGTGAGACCCAGACTCACACATTCTGTAAGATGGTCAGTACCAGACTCACACTCTCTGTAAGACAGTGAGACCCAGTCTCACACATTCTGTAAGATGATCAGTACCAAACTCACACACTCTGTAAGACAGTGAGTCCCAGACTCACACACTCTCTAAGACAGTGAGACCCTGACTCACACACTCTGTAAGACAGTGAGTTCCAGACTCACACACCCTGTAAGACAGTCAGTCCCAGACTCACACATTCGGTAAGACAGTGAGACCCATACTCACACACTCTGTAAGACAGTGGGACCCAAACTCACACACACTGTAACACAGTGAGTTCTAGACTCACACACCCTGTAATACCGTCAGTCCCAGACTCACACATTCTGTAAGACAGTGAGACCCATACTCACACACTCTGTAAGACAGTGAGACCCAGACTCACGCACTCTGGAAGACAGTGAGACACAGACTCACACACTCTTTAAGACAGTTAGACCCAGACTCACATTCTGTAAGACAGTGAGACCCAGACTCACACATTCTGTAAGACAGTCAGTCCCAGACTCACACACTCTGTAAGACAGTGAGTCCCAGACTCACGCACTGTGTAAGACAGTCAGCCCCAGACTCACACAGTCTGTAAGACAGTGAGACCCAGACTCACACATTCTGTAAGATGGTCAGTATCAGACTCACACTCTCTGTAAGACAGTGAGACCCAGACTCACACATTCTTAAGATGGTCAGTACAAAACTCACAAACTCTGTAAGACAGTGAGTCCCAGACTCACACACTCTCTAAGACAGTGAGACCCAGACTCACACACTCTGTAAGACAGTGAGTTCCAGACTCACACACCCTGTAAGACAGTCAGTCCCAGACTCACACATTCGGTAAGACAGTGAGACACAGACTCATACACTGTGTAAGACAGTGAGTCCCAGACTCACACATTCTGTAAGACTGTCCGTCCCAGACTCACACACTCTGTAAGACAGTGAGTTCCAGACTCACACACCCTGTAAGACAGTCAGTCCCAGACTCACACATTCGGTAAGACAGTGAGTCCCAGACTCACACTCTCTGTAAGGCAGTCTGTCCCGGACTCACACTCTCTGTAAGGCAGTGAGACCCAGACTCACACACTGTGTAAGACAGTCAGCCCCAGACTCACACAGTCTGTAAGACAGTGAGACCCAGACTCACACATTCTGTAAGATGGTCAGTACCAGACTCACACTCTCTGTAAGACAGTGAGACCCAGACTCACACATTCTGTAAGACAGTCAGTCCCAGACTCACACATTCGGTAAGACAGTGAGACCCATACTCACACACTCTGTAAGACAGTGGGACCCTGACTCACATACTCTGTAAGACAGTGAGTTCCAGACTCACACACCCTGTAAGACAGTCAGACACAGACTCACACATTCTGTAAGACAGTGAGACCCATACTCACACACTCTGTAAGACAGTTAGACCCAGACTCACGCCCTCTGGAAGACAGTCATTCCCAGACTCACACACTCTGTAAGATAGTGAGTCCCAGACTCACACACTCTGTAAGACAGTGAGATCCAGACACACACACTTTGTAAAACAGTCAGTCCCAGACTCACACACTCTGTAAGACAGTCAGACACAGACTCACACATTCTGTAAGACAGTGAGACCCAGACTCACACATTCTGTAAGATGGTCAGAACCAAACTCACAAACTCTGTAAGACAGTGAGTCCCAGACTCACACACTCTCTAAGACAGTGAAACCCAGACGCACACACTCTGTAAGACAGTGAGTTCCAGACTCACACACCCTGTAAGACAGTCAGTCCCAGACTCACACATTCGGTAAGACAGTGAGACCCAGACTCACACACTCTGTAAGTCAGTGAGTCCCAGACTCACACACTCTGTAAGACTGTCCGACCCAGACTCACACTCTGTAAGACAGTGAGACCCAGACTCATACACTGTGTAAGATAGTCAGTCCCAGACTCACACATTCTGTAAGATGGTCAGTACCAGACTCACACTCTCTAAGACAGTGAGACCCAGACTCACACATTCTGTAAGATGGTCTGTACCAGACTCACACTCTCTAAGACAGTGAGACCCAGACTCACACACTCTGTAAGGCACTCTGTCCCAGACTCACACACTCTGTAAGACAGTGAGACCAAGACTCACACACTCTGTAAGGCAGTCTGTCCCGGACTCACACTCTCTGTAAGGCAGTGAGACCCAGACTCACACACTGTGTAAGACAGTCAGCCCCAGACTCACACAGTCTGTAAGACAGTGAGACCCAGACTCACACATTCTGTAAGATGGTCAGTACCAGACTCACACTCTCTGTAAGACAGTGAGACCCAGACTCACACATTCTGTAAGATGGTCAGTACCAAACTCACACACTCTGTAAGACAGTGAGTCCCAGACTCACACACTCTCTAAGACAGTGAGACCCAGACTCACACACTCTGTAAGAAAGTGAGTTCCAGACTCACACACCCTGTAAGACAGTCAGTCCCAGACTCACACATTCGGTAAGACAGTGAGACCCATACTCACACACTCTGTAAGACAGTTAGACCCAGACTCACGCCCTCTGGAAGACAGTCATTCCCAGACTCACACACTCTGTAAGATAGTGAGTCCCAGACTCACACACTCTGTAAGACAGTGAGACCCAGACTCACACACTGTGTAAGACAGTCAGCCCCAGACTCACACAGTCTGTAAGACAGTGAGTCCCAGACTCACACATTCTGTAAGATGGTCAGTATCAGACTCACACATTCGGTAAGACAGTGAGTCCCAGACTCACACACTCTGTAAGGCAGTCTGTCCCGGACTCACACTCTCTGTAAGGCAGTGAGACCCAGACTCACACACTGTGTAAGACAGTCAGCCCCAGACTCACACAGTCTGTAAGACAGTGAGACCCAGACTCACACATTCTGTAAGATGGTCAGTACCAGACTCACACTCTCTGTAAGACAGTGAGACCCAGACTCACACATTCTGTAAGACAGTCAGTCCCAGACTCACACATTCGGTAAGACAGTGAGACCCATACTCACACACTCTGTAAGACAGTGGGACCCAGACTCACACACTCTGTAAGACAGTGAGTTCCAGACTCACACACCCTGTAAGACAGTCAGACACAGACTCACACATTCTGTAAGACAGTGAGACCCATACTCACACACTCTGTAAGACAGTTAGACCCAGACTCACGCCCTCTGGAAGACAGTCATTTCCAGACTCACACACTCTGTAAGATAGTGAGTCCCAGACTCACACACTCTGTAAGACAGTGAGATCCAGACACACACACTTTGTAAAACAGTCAGTCCCAGACTCACACACTCTGTAAGACAGTCAGACACAGACTCACACATTCTGTAAGACAGTGAGACCCAGACTCACACATTCTGTAAGATGGTCAGAACCAAACTCACAAACTCTGTAAGACAGTGAGTCCCAGACTCACACACTCTCTAAGACAGTGAAACCCAGACGCACACACTCTGTAAGACAGTGAGTTCCAGACTCACACACCCTGTAAGACAGTCAGTCCCAGACTCACACATTCGGTAAGACAGTGAGACCCAGACTCACACACTCTGTAAGTCAGTGAGTCCCAGACTCACACACTCTGTAAGACTGTCCGACCCAGACTCACACTCTGTAAGACAGTGAGACCCAGACTCATACACTGTGTAAGATAGTCAGTCCCAGACTCACACATTCTGTAAGATGGTCAGTACCAGACTCACACACTCTCTAAGACAGTGAGACCCAGACTCACACACTCTGTAAGGCAGTCTGTCCCAGACTCACACACTCTGTAAGACAGTGAGACCCAGACTCACACATTCTGTAAGATGGTCTGTACCAGACTCACACTCTCTAAGACAGTGAGACCCAGACTCACACACTCTGTAAGGCACTCTGTCCCAGACTCACACACTCTGTAAGACAGTGAGACCAAGACTCACACACTCTGTAAGGCAGTCTGTCCCGGACTCACACTCTCTGTAAGGCAGTGAGACCCAGACTCACACACTGTGTAAGACAGTCAGCCCCAGACTCACACAGTCTGTAAGACAGTGAGACCCAGACTCACACATTCTGTAAGATGGTCAGTACCAGACTCACACTCTCTGTAAGACAGTGAGACCCAGACTCACACATTCTGTAAGATGGTCAGTACCAAACTCACACACTCTGTAAGACAGTGAGTCCCAGACTCACACACTCTCTAAGACAGTGAGACCCAGACTCACACACTCTGTAAGAAAGTGAGTTCCAGACTCACACACCCTGTAAGACAGTCAGTCCCAGACTCACACATTCGGTAAGACAGTGAGACCCATACTCACACACTCTGTAAGACAGTGGGACCCAGACTCACACACTCTGTAAGACAGTGAGTTCCAGACTCACACACCCTGTAAGAAAGTCAGACACAGACTCACACATTCTGTAAGACAGTGAGACCCATACTCACACACTCTGTAAGACAGTTAGACCCAGACTCACGCCCTCTGGAAGACAGTCATTCCCAGACTCACACACTCTGTAAGATAGTGTGTCCCAGACTCACACACTCTGTAAGACAGTGAGATCCAGACACACACACTTTGTAAAACAGTCAGTCCCAGACTCACACACTCTGTAAGACAGTGAGACCCAGACTCACACACTCTGTAAGACAGTGAGTTCCAGACTCACACACCCTGTAAGACAGTCAGTCCCAGACTCACACATTCGGTAAGACAGTGAGACCCAGACTCATACACTGTGTAAGACAGTGAGTCCCAGACTCACACATTCTGTAAGACTGTCCGTCCCAGACTCACACACTCTGTAAGACAGTGAGTTCCAGACTCACACACCCTGTAAGACAGTCAGTCCCAGACTCACACATTCGGTAAGACAGTGAGTCCCAGACTCACACACTCTGTAAGGCAGTCTGTCCCGGACTCACACTCTCTGTAAGGCAGTGAGACCCAGACTCACACACTGTGTAAGACAGTCAGCCCCAGACTCACACAGTCTGTAAGACAGTGAGACCCAGACTCACACATTCTGTAAGATGGTCAGTACCAGACTCACACTCTCTGTAAGACAGTGAGACCCAGACTCACACATTCTGTAAGACAGTCAGTCCCAGACTCACACATTCGGTAAGACAGTGAGACCCATACTCACACACTCTGTAAGACAGTGGGACCCAGACTCACACACTCTGTAAGACAGTGAGTTCCAGACTCACACACCCTGTAAGACAGTCAGACACAGACTCACACATTCTGTAAGACAGTGAGACCCATACACACACACTCTGTAAGACAGTTAGACCCAGACTCACGCCCTCTGGAAGACAGTCATTTCCAGACTCACACACTCTGTAAGATAGTGAGTCCCAGACTCACACACTCTGTAAGACAGTGAGATCCAGACACACACACTTTGTAAAACAGTCAGTCCCAGACTCACACACTCTGTAAGACAGTCAGACACAGACTCACACATTCTGTAAGACAGTGAGACCCAGACTCACACATTCTGTAAGATGGTCAGAACCAGACTCACAAACTCTGTAAGACAGTGAGTCCCAGACTCACACACTCTCTAAGACAGTGAAACCCAGACGCACACACTCTGTAAGACAGTGAGTTCCAGACTCACACACCCTGTAAGACAGTCAGTCCCAGACTCACACATTCGGTAAGACAGTGAGACCCAGACTCACACACTCTGTAAGTCAGTGAGTCCCAGACTCACACACTCTGTAAGACTGTCCGACCCAGACTCACACTCTGTAAGACAGTGAGACCCAGACTCATACACTGTGTAAGATAGTCAGTCCCAGACTCACACATTCTGTAAGATGGTCAGTACCAGACTCACACACTCTCTAAGACAGTGAGACCCAGACTCACACACTCTGTAAGGCAGTCTGTCCCAGACTCACACACTCTGTAAGACAGTGAGACCCAGACTCACACATTCTGTAAGATGGTCTGTACCAGACTCACACTCTCTAAGACAGTGAGACCCAGACTCACACACTCTGTAAGGCACTCTGTCCCAGACTCACACACTCTGTAAGACAGTGAGACCAAGACTCACACACTCTGTAAGGCAGTCTGTCCCGGACTCACACTCTCTGTAAGGCAGTGAGACCCAGACTCACACACTGTGTAAGACAGTCAGCCCCAGACTCACACAGTCTGTAAGACAGTGAGACCCAGACTCACACATTCTGTAAGATGGTCAGTACCAGACTCACACTCTCTGTAAGACAGTGAGACCCAGACTCACACATTCTGTAAGATGGTCAGTACCAAACTCACACACTCTGTAAGACAGTGAGTCCCAGACTCACACACTCTCTAAGACAGTGAGACCCAGACTCACACACTCTGTAAGAAAGTGAGTTCCAGACTCACACACCCTGTAAGACAGTCAGTCCCAGACTCACACATTCGGTAAGACAGTGAGACCCATACTCACACACTCTGTAAGACAGTGGGACCCAGACTCACACACTCTGTAAGACAGTGAGTTCCAGACTCACACACCCTGTAAGAAAGTCAGACACAGACTCACACATTCTGTAAGACAGTGAGACCCATACTCACACACTCTGTAAGACAGTTAGACCCAGACTCACGCCCTCTGGAAGACAGTCATTCCCAGACTCACACACTCTGTAAGATAGTGTGTCCCAGACTCACACACTCTGTAAGACAGTGAGATCCAGACACACACACTTTGTAAAACAGTCAGTCCCAGACTCACACACTCTGTAAGACAGTGAGACCCAGACTCACACACTGTGTAAGACAGTCAGCCCCAGACTCACACAGTCTGTAAGACAGTGAGTCCCAGACTCACACATTCTGTAAGATGGTCAGTACCAGACTCACACTCTCTGTAAGACAGTGAGACCCAGACTCACACATTCTGTAAGACAGTCAGTCCCAGACTCACACATTCGGTAAGACAGTGAGACCCATACTCACACACTCTGTAAGACAGTGGGACCCAGACTCACACACTCTGTAAGACAGTGAGTTCCAGACTCACACACCCTGTAAGACAGTCAGACACAGACTCACACATTCTGTAAGACAGTGAGACCCATACTCACACACTCTGTAAGACAGTTAGACCCAGACTCACGCCCTCTGGAAGACAGTCATTCCCAGACTCACACACTCTGTAAGATAGTGAGTCCCAGACTCACACACTCTGTAAGACAGTGAGATCCAGACACACACACTTTGTAAAACAGTCAGTCCCAGACTCACACACTCTGTAAGACAGTCAGACACAGACTCACACATTCTGTAAGACAGTGAGACCCAGACTCACACATTCTGTAAGATGGTCAGAACCAAACTCACAAACTCTGTAAGACAGTGAGTCCCAGACTCACACACTCTCTAAGACAGTGAAACCCAGACGCACACACTCTGTAAGACAGTGAGTTCCAGACTCACACACCCTGTAAGACAGTCAGTCCCAGACTCACACATTCGGTAAGACAGTGAGACCCAGACTCACACACTCTGTAAGTCAGTGAGTCCCAGACTCACACACTCTGTAAGACTGTCCGACCCAGACTCACACTCTGTAAGACAGTGAGACCCAGACTCATACACTGTGTAAGATAGTCAGTCCCAGACTCACACATTCTGTAAGATGGTCAGTACCAGACTCACACACTCTCTAAGACAGTGAGACCCAGACTCACACACTCTGTAAGGCAGTCTGTCCCAGACTCACACACTCTGTAAGACAGTGAGACCCAGACTCACACATTCTGTAAGATGGTCTGTACCAGACTCACACTCTCTAAGACAGTGAGACCCAGACTCACACACTCTGTAAGGCACTCTGTCCCAGACTCACACACTCTGTAAGACAGTGAGACCAAGACTCACACACTCTGTAAGGCAGTCTGTCCCGGACTCACACTCTCTGTAAGGCAGTGAGACCCAGACTCACACACTGTGTAAGACAGTCAGCCCCAGACTCACACAGTCTGTAAGACAGTGAGACCCAGACTCACACATTCTGTAAGATGGTCAGTACCAGACTCACACTCTCTGTAAGACAGTGAGACCCAGACTCACACATTCTGTAAGATGGTCAGTACCAAACTCACACACTCTGTAAGACAGTGAGTCCCAGACTCACACACTCTCTAAGACAGTGAGACCCAGACTCACACACTCTGTAAGAAAGTGAGTTCCAGACTCACACACCCTGTAAGACAGTCAGTCCCAGACTCACACATTCGGTAAGACAGTGAGACCCATACTCACACACTCTGTAAGACAGTGGGACCCAGACTCACACACTCTGTAAGACAGTGAGTTCCAGACTCACACACCCTGTAAGAAAGTCAGACACAGACTCACACATTCTGTAAGACAGTGAGACCCATACTCACACACTCTGTAAGACAGTTAGACCCAGACTCACGCCCTCTGGAAGACAGTCATTCCCAGACTCACACACTCTGTAAGATAGTGAGTCCCAGACTCACACACTCTGTAAGACAGTGAGATCCAGACACACACACTTTGTAAAACAGTCAGTCCCAGACTCACACACTCTGAAAGACAGTGAGACCCAGACTCACACACTGTGTAAGACAGTCAGCCCCAGACTCACACAGTCTGTAAGACAGTGAGTCCCAGACTCACACATTCTGTAAGATGGTCAGTATCAGACTCACACTCTCTGTAAGACAGTGAGACCCAGACTCACACATTCTGTAAGATCGTCAGTACCAAACTCACAAACTCTGTAAGACAGTGAGACCCAGACTCACACACTGTGTAAGACAGTCAGCCCCAGACTCACACAGTCCGTAAGACAGTGAGACCCAGACTCACACATTCTGTAAGATGGTCAGTACCAGACTCACACTCTCTGTAAGACAGTGAGACCCAGACTCACACATTCTGTAAGATGATCAGTACCAAACTCACACACTCTGTAAGACAGTGAGTCCCAGACTCACACACTCTCTAAGACAGTGAGACCCAGACTCACACACTCTGTAAGACAGTGAGTTCCAGACTCACACACCCTGTAAGACAGTCAGTCCCAAACTCACACATTCGGTAAGACAGTGAGACCCATACTCACACACTCTGTAAGACAGTGGGACCCAGACTCACACACACTGTAAGACAGTGAGTTCTAGACTCACACACCCTGTAATACCGTCAGTCCCAGACTCACACATTCTGTAAGACAGTGAGACCCATACTCACACACTCTGTAAGACAGTGAGACCCAGACTCACGCACTCTGGAAGACAGTGAGACACAGACTCACACACTCTTTAAGACAGTTAGACCCAGACTCACATTCTGTAAGACAGTGAGACCCAGACTCACAAATTCTGTAAGACAGTCAGTCCCAGACTCACACACTCTGTAAGACAGTGAGACCCAGACTCACGCACTGTGTAAGACAGTCAGCCCCAGACTCACACAGTCTGTAAGACAGTGAGACCCAGACTCACACATTCTGTAAGATGGTCAGTATCAGACTCACACTCTCTGTAAGACAGTGAGACCCAGACTCACACATTCTTAAGATGGTCAGTACAAAACTCACAAACTCTGTAAGACAGTGAGTCCCAGACTCACACACTCTCTAAGACAGTGAGACCCAGACTCACACACTCTGTAAGACAGTGAGTTCCAGACTCACACACCCTGTAAGACAGTCAGTCCCAGACTCACACATTCGGTAAGACAGTGAGACCCAGACTCATACACTGTGTAAGACAGTGAGTCCCAGACTCACACATTCTGTAAGACTGTCCGTCCCAGACTCACACACTCTGTGAGACAGTGAGTTCCAGACTCACACACCCTGTAAGACAGTCAGTCCCAGACTCACACATTCGGTAAGACAGTGAGTCCCAGACTCACACACTCTGTAAGGCAGTCTGTCCCGGACTCACACTCTCTGTAAGGCAGTGAGACCCAGACTCACACACTGTGTAAGACAGTCAGCCCCAGACTCACACAGTCTGTAAGACAGTGAGACCCAGACTCACACATTCTGTAAGATGGTCAGTACCAGACTCACACTCTCTGTAAGACAGTGAGACCCAGACTCACACATTCTGTAAGATGGTCAGTACCAAACTCACACACTCTGTAAGACAGTGAGTCCCAGACTCACACACTCTCTAAGACAGTGAGACCCAGACTCACACACTCTGTAAGAAAGTGAGTTCCAGACTCACACACCCTGTAAGACAGTCAGTCCCAGACTCACACATTCGGTAAGACAGTGAGACCCATACTCACACACTCTGTAAGACAGTGGGACCCAGACTCACACACTCTGTAAGACAGTGAGTTCCAGACTCACACACCCTGTAAGACAGTCAGACACAGACTCACACATTCTGTAAGACAGTGAGACCCATACTCACACACTCTGTAAGACAGTTAGACCCAGACTCACGCCCTCTGGAAGACAGTCATTCCCAGACTCACACACTCTGTAAGATAGTGAGTCCCAGACTCACACACTCTGTAAGACAGTGAATCCAGACACACACACTTTGTAAAACAGTCAGTCCCAGACTCACACACTCTGTAAGACAGTGAGACCCAGACTCACACACTGTGTAAGACAGTCAGCCCCAGACTCACACAGTCTGTAAGACAGTGAGTCCCAGACTCACACATTCTGTAAGATGGTCAGTACCAGACTCACACTCTCTGTAAGACAGTGAGACCCAGACTCACACATTCTGTAAGATGATCAGTACCAAACTCACACACTCTGTAAGACAGTGAGTCCCAGACTCACACACTCTCTAAGACAGTGAGACCCAGACTCACACACTCTGTAAGACAGTGAGTTCCAGACTCACACACCCTGTAAGACAGTCAGTCCCAGACTCACACATTCGGTAAGACAGTGAGACCCATACTCTCACACTCTGTAAGACAGTGGGACCCAGACTCACACACACTGTAAGACAGTGAGTTCTAGACTCACACACCCTGTAATACCGTCAGTCCCAGACTCACACATTCTGTAAGACAGTGAGACCCATACTCACACACTCTGTAAGACAGTGAGACCCAGACTCACGCCCTCTGGAAGACAGTGGGACACAGACTCACACACTCTTTAAGACAGTTAGACCCAGACTCACATTCTGTAAGACAGTGAGACCCAGACTCACACATTCTGTAAGACAGTCAGTCCCAGACTCACACACTCTGTAAGACAGTGAGACCCAGACTCACGCACTGTGTAAGACAGTCAGCCCCAGACTCACCCAGTCTGTAAGACAGTGAGACCCAGACTCACACATTCTGTAAGATGGTCAGTATCAGACTCACACTCTCTGTAAGACAGTGAGACCCAGACTCACACATTCTTAAGATGGTCAGTACAAAACTCACAAACTCTGTAAGACAGTGAGTCCCAGACTCACACACTCTCTAAGACAGTGAGACCCAGACTCACACACTCTGTAAGACAGTGAGTTCCAGACTCACACACCCTGTAAGACAGTCAGTCCCAGACTCACACATTCGGTAAGACAGTGAGACCCAGACTCATACACTGTGTAAGACAGTGAGTCCCAGACTCACACATTCTGTAAGACTGTCCGTCCCAGACTCACACACTCTGTAAGACAGTGAGTTCCAGACTCACACACCCTGTAAGACAGTCAGTCCCAGACTCACACATTCGGTAAGACAGTGAGTCCCAGACTCACACACTCTGTAAGGCAGTCTGTCCCGGACTCACACTCTCTGTAAGGCAGTGAGACCCAGACTCACACACTGTGTAAGACAGTCAGCCCCAGACTCACACAGTCTGTAAGACAGTGAGACCCAGACTCACACATTCTGTAAGATGGTCAGTACCAGACTCACACTCTCTGTAAGACAGTGAGACCCAGACTCACACATTCTGTAAGATGGTCAGTACCAAACTCACACACTCTGTAAGACAGTGAGTCCCAGACTCACACACTCTCTAAGACAGTGAGACCCAGACTCACACACTCTGTAAGAAAGTGAGTTCCAGACTCACACACCCTGTAAGACAGTCAGTCCCAGACTCACACATTCGGTAAGACAGTGAGACCCATACTCACACACTCTGTAAGACAGTGGGACCCAGACTCACACACTCTGTAAGACAGTGAGTTCCAGACTCACACACCCTGTAAGACAGTCAGACACAGACTCACACATTCTGTAAGACAGTGAGACCCATACTCACACACTCTGTAAGACAGTTAGACCCAGACTCACGCCCTCTGGAAGACAGTCATTCCCAGACTCACACACTCTGTAAGATAGTGAGTCCCAGACTCACACACTCTGTAAGACAGTGAGATCCAGACACACACACTTTGTAAAACAGTCAGTCCCAGACTCACACACTCTGTAAGACAGTGAGACACAGACTCACACACTGTGTAAGACAGTCAGCCCCAGACTCACACAGTCTGTAAGACAGTGAGTCCCAGACTCACACATTCTGTAA
This sequence comes from Hemitrygon akajei, assembly GCF_048418815.1. Lineage (NCBI taxonomy): Eukaryota > Metazoa > Chordata > Chondrichthyes > Myliobatiformes > Dasyatidae > Hemitrygon > Hemitrygon akajei. The sequence goes on along the minus strand of NC_133124.1, from coordinate 146,692,050 downwards.
GATGGTCAGTATCAGACTCACACTCTCTGTAAGACAGTGAGACCCAGACTCACACATTCTGTAAGATCGTCAGTACCAAACTCACAAACTCTGTAAGACAGTGAGACCCAGACTCACACACTGTGTAAGACAGTCAGCCCCAGACTCACACAGTCCGTAAGACAGTGAGACCCAGACTCACACATTCTGTAAGATGCTCAGTACCAGACTCACACTCTCTGTAAGACAGTGAGACCCAGACTCACACATTCTGTAAGATGATCAGTACCAAACTCACACACTCTGTAAGACAGTGAGTCCCAGACTCACACACTCTCTAAGACAGTGAGACACAGACTCACACACTCTGTAAGACAGTGAGTTCCAGACTCACACACCCTGTAAGACAGTCAGTCCCAGACTCACACATTCGGTAAGACAGTGAGACCCATACTCACACACTCTGTAAGACAGTGAGACCCAGACTCACGCACTCTGGAAGACAGTGAGACACAGACTCACACACTCTTTAAGACAGTTAGACCCAGACTCACATTGTGTAAGACAGTGAGACCCAGACTCACACATTCTTAAGATGGTCAGTACCAAACTCACAAACTCTGTAAGACAGTGAGTCCCAGACTCACACACTCTCTAAGACAGTGAGACCCAGACTCACACACTCTGTAAGACAGTGAGTTCCAGACTCACACACCCTGTAAGACAGTCAGTCCCAGACTCACACATTCGGTAAGACAGTGAGTCCCAGACTCACACACTCTCTAAGACAGTGAGACCCAGACTCACACACTCTGTAAGAAAGTGAGTTCCAGACTCACACACCCTGTAAGACAGTCAGTCCCAGACTCACACATTCGGTAAGACAGTGAGACCCATACTCACACACTCTGTAAGACAGTGGGACCCAGACTCACACACTCTGTAAGACAGTTAGACCCAGACTCACGCCCTCTGGAAGACAGTCATTCCCAGACTCACACACTCTGTAAGATAGTGAGTCCCAGACTCACACACTCTGTAAGACAGTGAGATCCAGACACACACACTTTGTAAAACAGTCAGTCCCAGACTCACACACTCTGTAAGACAGTGAGACCCAGACTCACACACTGTGTAAGACAGTCAGCCCCAGACTCACACAGTCTGTAAGACAGTGAGTCCCAGACTCACACATTCTGTAAGATGGTCAGTATCAGACTCACACTCTCTATAAGACAGTGAGACCCAGACTCACACATTCTGTAAGATCGTCAGTACCAAACTCACAAACTCTGTAAGACAGTGAGACCCAGACTCACACACTGTGTAAGACAGTCAGCCCCAGACTCACACAGTCCGTAAGACAGTGAGACCCAGACTCACACATTCTGTAAGATGGTCAGTACCAGACTCACACTCTCTGTAAGACAGTGAGACCCAGACTCACACATTCTGTAAGATGATCAGTACCAAACTCACACACTCTGTAAGACAGTGAGTCCCAGACTCACACACTCTCTAAGACAGTGAGACCCAGACTCACACACTCTGTAAGAAAGTGAGTTCCAGACTCACACACCCTGTAAGACAGTCAGTCCCAGACTCACACATTCGGTAAGACAGTGAGACCCATACTCACACACTCTGTAAGACAGTGGGACCCAGACTCACACACTCTGTAAGACAGTGAGTTCCAGACTCACACACCCTGTAAGAAAGTCAGACACAGACTCACACATTCTGTAAGACAGTGAGACCCATACTCACACACTCTGTAAGACAGTTAGACCCAGACTCACGCCCTCTGGAAGACAGTCATTCCCAGACTCACACACTCTGTAAGATAGTGAGTCCCAGACTCACACACTCTGTAAGACAGTGAGATCCAGACACACACACTTTGTAAAACAGTCAGTCCCAGACTCACACACTCTGTAAGACAGTGAGACCCAGACTCACACACTGTGTAAGACAGTCAGCCCCAGACTCACACAGTCTGTAAGACAGTGAGTCCCAGACTCACACATTCTGTAAGATGGTCAGTACCAGACTCACACTCTCTGTAAGACAGTGAGACCCAGACTCACACATTCTGTAAGATGATCAGTACCAAACTCACAAACTCTGTAAGACAGTGAGTCCCAGACTCACACACTCTCTAAGACAGTGAGACCCAGACTCACACACTCTGTAAGACAGTGAGTTCCAGACTCACACACCCTGTAAGACAGTCAGTCCCAGACTCACACATTCGGTAAGACAGTGAGACCCAGACTCATACACTGTGTAAGACAGTGAGTCCCAGACTCACACATTCTGTAAGACTGTCCGTCCCAGACTCACACACTCTGTAAGACAGTGAGTTCCAGACTCACACACCCTGTAAGACAGTCAGTCCCAGACTCACACATTCGGTAAGACAGTGAGTCCCAGACTCACACACTCTGTAAGGCAGTCTGTCCCGGACTCACACTCTCTGTAAGGCAGTGAGACCCAGACTCACACACTGTGTAAGACAGTCAGCCCCAGACTCACACAGTCTGTAAGACAGTGAGACCCAGACTCACACATTCTGTAAGATGGTCAGTACCAGACTCACACTCTCTGTAAGACAGTGAGACCCAGACTCACACATTCTGTAAGATGGTCAGTACCAAACTCACACACTCTGTAAGACAGTGAGTCCCAGACTCACACACTCTCTAAGACAGTGAGACCCAGACTCACACACTCTGTAAGAAAGTGAGTTCCAGACTCACACACCCTGTAAGACAGTCAGTCCCAGACTCACACATTCGGTAAGACAGTGAGACCCATACTCACACACTCTGTAAGACAGTGGGACCCAGACTCACACACTCTGTAAGACAGTGAGTTCCAGACTCACACACCCTGTAAGACAGTCAGACACAGACTCACACATTCTGTAAGACAGTGAGACCCATACTCACACACTCTGTAAGACAGTTAGACCCAGACTCACGCCCTCTGGAAGACAGTCATTCCCAGACTCACACACTCTGTAAGATAGTGAGTCCCAGACTCACACACTCTGTAAGACAGTGAGATCCAGACACACACACTTTGTAAAACAGTCAGTCCCAGACTCACACACTCTGTAAGACAGTGAGACCCAGACTCACACACTGTGTAAGACAGTCAGCCCCAGACTCACACAGTCTGTAAGACAGTGAGTCCCAGACTCACACATTCTGTAAGATGGTCAGTATCAGACTCACACTCTCTGTAAGACAGTGAGACCCAGACTCACACATTCTGTAAGATCGTCAGTACCAAACTCACAAACTCTGTAAGACAGTGAGACCCAGACTCACACACTGTGTAAGACAGTCAGCCCCAGACTCACACAGTCCGTAAGACAGTGAGACCCAGACTCACACATTCTGTAAGATGCTCAGTACCAGACTCACACTCTCTGTAAGACAGTGAGACCCAGACTCACACATTCTGTAAGATGATCAGTACCAAACTCACACACTCTGTAAGACAGTGAGTCCCAGACTCACACACTCTCTAAGACAGTGAGACCCAGACTCACACACTCTGTAAGACAGTGAGTTCCAGACTCACACACCCTGTAAGACAGTCAGTCCCAGACTCACACATTCGGTAAGACAGTGAGACCCATACTCACACACTCTGTAAGACAGTGAGACCCAGACTCACGCACTCTGGAAGACAGTGAGACACAGACTCACACACTCTTTAAGACAGTTAGACCCAGACTCACATTGTGTAAGACAGTGAGACCCAGACTCACACATTCTTAAGATGGTCAGTACCAAACTCACAAACTCTGTAAGACAGTGAGTCCCAGACTCACACACTCTCTAAGACAGTGAGACCCAGACTCACACACTCTGTAAGACAGTGAGTTCCAGACTCACACACCCTGTAAGACAGTCAGTCCCAGACTCACACATTCGGTAAGACAGTGAGTCCCAGACTCACACACTCTCTAAGACAGTGAGACCCAGACTCACACACTCTGTAAGAAAGTGAGTTCCAGACTCACACACCCTGTAAGACAGTCAGTCCCAGACTCACACATTCGGTAAGACAGTGAGACCCATACTCACACACTCTGTAAGACAGTGGGACCCAGACTCACACACTCTGTAAGACAGTTAGACCCAGACTCACGCCCTCTGGAAGACAGTCATTCCCAGACTCACACACTCTGTAAGATAGTGAGTCCCAGACTCACACACTCTGTAAGACAGTGAGATCCAGACACACACACTTTGTAAAACAGTCAGTCCCAGACTCACACACTCTGTAAGACAGTGAGACCCAGACTCACACACTGTGTAAGACAGTCAGCCCCAGACTCACACAGTCTGTAAGACAGTGAGTCCCAGACTCACACATTCTGTAAGATGGTCAGTATCAGACTCACACTCTCTATAAGACAGTGAGACCCAGACTCACACATTCTGTAAGATCGTCAGTACCAAACTCACAAACTCTGTAAGACAGTGAGACCCAGACTCACACACTGTGTAAGACAGTCAGCCCCAGACTCACACAGTCCGTAAGACAGTGAGACCCAGACTCACACATTCTGTAAGATGGTCAGTACCAGACTCACACTCTCTGTAAGACAGTGAGACCCAGACTCACACATTCTGTAAGATGGTCAGTACCAAACTCACACACTCTGTAAGACAGTGAGTCCCAGACTCACACACTCTCTAAGACAGTGAGACCCAGACTCACACACTCTGTAAGAAAGTGAGTTCCAGACTCACACACCCTGTAAGACAGTCAGTCCCAGACTCACACATTCGGTAAGACAGTGAGACCCATACTCACACACTCTGTAAGACAGTGGGACCCAGACTCACACACTCTGTAAGACAGTGAGTTCCAGACTCACACACCCTGTAAGAAAGTCAGACACAGACTCACACATTCTGTAAGACAGTGAGACCCATACTCACACACTCTGTAAGACAGTTAGACCCAGACTCACGCCCTCTGGAAGACAGTCATTCCCAGACTCACACACTCTGTAAGATAGTGAGTCCCAGACTCACACACTCTGTAAGACAGTGAGATCCAGACACACACACTTTGTAAAACAGTCAGTCCCAGACTCACACACTCTGTAAGACAGTGAGACCCAGACTCACACACTGTGTAAGACAGTCAGCCCCAGACTCACACAGTCTGTAAGACAGTGAGTCCCAGACTCACACATTCTGTAAGATGGTCAGTACCAGACTCACACTCTCTGTAAGACAGTGAGACCCAGACTCACACATTCTGTAAGATGATCAGTACCAAACTCACACACTCTGTAAGACAGTGAGTCCCAGACTCACACACTCTCTAAGACAGTGAGACCCAGACTCACACACTCTGTAAGACAGTGAGTTCCAGACTCACACACCCTGTAAGACAGTCAGTCCCAGACTCACACATTCGGTAAGACAGTGAGACCCATACTCACACACTCTGTAAGACAGTGGGACCCAGACTCACACACACTGTAAGACAGTGAGTTCTAGACTCACACACCCTGTAATACCGTCAGTCCCAGACTCACACATTCTGTAAGACAGTGAGACCCATACTCACACACTCTGTAAGACAGTGAGACCCAGACTCACGCACTCTGGAAGACAGTGAGACACAGACTCACACACTCTTTAAGACAGTTAGACCCAGACTCACATTCTGTAAGACAGTGAGACCGAGACTCACACATTCTGTAAGACAGTCAGTCCCAGACTCACACACTCTGTAAGACAGTGAGACCCAGACTCACGCACTGTGTAAGACAGTCAGCCCCAGACTCACCCAGTCTGTAAGACAGTGAGACCCAGACTCACACATTCTGTAAGATGGTCAGTATCAGACTCACACTCTCTGTAAGACAGTGAGACCCAGACTCACACATTCTTAAGATGGTCAGTACAAAACTCACAAACTCTGTAAGACAGTGAGTCCCAGACTCACACACTCTCTAAGACAGTGAGACCCAGACTCACACACTCTGTAAGACAGTGAGTTCCAGACTCACACACCCTGTAAGACAGTCAGTCCCAGACTCACACATTCGGTAAGACAGTGAGACCCAGACTCATACACTGTGTAAGACAGTGAGTCCCAGACTCACACATTCTGTAAGACTGTCCGTCCCAGACTCACACACTCTGTAAGACAGTGAGTTCCAGACTCACACACCCTGTAAGACAGTCAGTCCCAGACTCACACATTCGGTAAGACAGTGAGTCCCAGACTCACACACTCTGTAAGGCAGTCTGTCCCGGACTCACACTCTCTGTAAGGCAGTGAGACCCAGACTCACACACTGTGTAAGACAGTCAGCCCCAGACTCACACAGTCTGTAAGACAGTGAGACACAGACTCACACATTCTGTAAGATGGTCAGTACCAGACTCACACTCTCTGTAAGACAGTGAGACCCAGACTCACACATTCTGTAAGATGGTCAGTACCAAACTCACACACTCTGTAAGACAGTGAGTCCCAGACTCACACACTCTCTAAGACAGTGAGACCCAGACTCACACACTCTGTAAGAAAGTGAGTTCCAGACTCACACACCCTGTAAGACAGTCAGTCCCAGACTCACACATTCGGTAAGACAGTGAGACCCATACTCACACACTCTGTAAGACAGTGGGACCCAGACTCACACACTCTGTAAGACAGTGAGTTCCAGACTCACACACCCTGTAAGACAGTCAGACACAGACTCACACATTCTGTAAGACAGTGAGACCCATACTCACACACTCTGTAAGACAGTTAGACCCAGACTCACGCCCTCTGGAAGACAGTCATTCCCAGACTCACACACTCTGTAAGATAGTGAGTCCCAGACTCACACACTCTGTAAGACAGTGAGATCCAGACACACACACTTTGTAAAACAGTCAGTCCCAGACTCACACACTCTGTAAGACAGTGAGACCCAGACTCACACACTGTGTAAGACAGTCAGCCCCAGACTCACACAGTCTGTAAGACAGTGAGTCCCAGACTCACACATTCTGTAAGATGGTCAGTATCAGACTCACACTCTCTGTAAGACAGTGAGACCCAGACTCACACATTCTGTAAGATCGTCAGTACCAAACTCACAAACTCTGTAAGACAGTGAGACCCAGACTCACACACTGTGTAAGACAGTCAGCCCCAGACTCACACAGTCCGTAAGACAGTGAGACCCAGACTCACACATTCTGTAAGATGGTCAGTACCAGACTCACACTCTCTGTAAGACAGTGAGACCCAGACTCACACATTCTGTAAGATGATCAGTACCAAACTCACACACTCTGTAAGACAGTGAGTCCCAGACTCACACACTCTCTAAGACAGTGAGACCCAGACTCACACACTCTGTAAGACAGTGAGTTCCAGACTCACACACCCTGTAAGACAGTCAGTCCCAGACTCACACATTCGGTAAGACAGTGAGACCCATACTCACACACTCTGTAAGACAGTGAGACCCAGACTCACGCACTCTGGAAGACAGTGAGACACAGACTCACACACTCTTTAAGACAGTTAGACCCAGACTCACATTGTGTAAGACAGTGAGACCCAGACTCACACATTCTTAAGATGGTCAGTACCAAACTCACAAACTCTGTAAGACAGTGAGTCCCAGACTCACACACTCTCTAAGACAGTGAGACCCAGACTCACACACTCTGTAAGACAGTGAGTTCCAGACTCACACACCCTGTAAGACAGTCAGTCCCAGACTCACACATTCGGTAAGACAGTGAGTCCCAGACTCACACACTCTCTAAGACAGTGAGACCCAGACTCACACACTCTGTAAGAAAGTGAGTTCCAGACTCACACACCCTGTAAGACAGTCAGTCCCAGACTCACACATTCGGTAAGACAGTGAGACCCATACTCACACACTCTGTAAGACAGTGGGACCCAGACTCACACACTCTGTAAGACAGTGAGTTCCAGACTCACACACCCTGTAAGACAGTCAGACACAGACTCACACATTCTGTAAGACAGTGAGACCCATACTCACACACTCTGTACGACAGTTAGACCCAGACTCACGCCCTCTGGAAGACAGTCATTCCCAGACTCACACACTCTGTAAGATAGTGAGTCCCAGACTCACACACTCTGTAAGACAGTGAGATCCAGACACACACACTTTGTAAAACAGACAGTCCCAGACTCACACACTCTGTAAGACAGTGAGACCCAGACTCACACACTGTGTAAGACAGTCAGCCCCAGACTCACACAGTCTGTAAGACAGTGAGTCCCAGACTCACACATTCTGTAAGATGGTCAGTATCAGACTCACACTCTCTATAAGACAGTGAGACCCAGACTCACACATTCTGTAAGATCGTCAGTACCAAACTCACAAACTCTGTAAGACAGTGAGACCCAGACTCACACACTGTGTAAGACAGTCAGCCCCAGACTCACACAGTCCGTAAGACAGTGAGACCCAGACTCACACATTCTGTAAGATGGTCAGTACCAGACTCACACTCTCTGTAAGACAGTGAGACCCAGACTCACACATTCTGTAAGATGATCAGTACCAAACTCACACACTCTGTAAGACAGTGAGTCCCAGACTCACACACTCTCTAAGACAGTGAGACCCAGACTCACACACTCTGTAAGAAAGTGAGTTCCAGACTCACACACCCTGTAAGACAGTCAGTCCCAGACTCACACATTCGGTAAGACAGTGAGACCCATACTCACACACTCTGTAAGACAGTGGGACCCAGACTCACACACTCTGTAAGACAGTGAGTTCCAGACTCACACACCCTGTAAGAAAGTCAGACACAGACTCACACATTCTGTAAGACAGTGAGACCCATACTCACACACTCTGTAAGACAGTTAGACCCAGACTCACGCCCTCTGGAAGACAGTCATTCCCAGACTCACACACTCTGTAAGATAGTGAGTCCCAGACTCACACACTCTGTAAGACAGTGAGATCCAGACACACACACTTTGTAAAACAGTCAGTCCCAGACTCACACACACTGTAAGACAGTGAGACCCAGACTCACACACTGTGTAAGACAGTCAGCCCCAGACTCACACAGTCTGTAAGACAGTGAGTCCCAGACTCACACATTCTGTAAGATGGTCAGTATCAGACTCACACTCTCTGTAAGAGAGTGAGACCCAGACTCACACATTCTGTAAGATCGTCAGTACCAAACTCACAAACTCTGTAAGACAGTGAGACCCAGACTCACACACTGTGTAAGACAGTCAGCCCCAGACGCACACAGTCCGTAAGACAGTGAGACCCAGACTCACACATTCTGTAAGATGGTCAGTACCAGACTCACACTCTCTGTAAGACAGTGAGACCCAGACTCACACATTCTGTAAGATGATCAGTACCAAACTCACACACTCTGTAAGACAGTGAGTCCCAGACTCACACACTCTCTAAGACAGTGAGACCCAGACTCACACACTCTGTAAGACAGTGAGTTCCAGACTCACACACCCTGTAAGACAGTCAGTCCCAGACTCACACATTCGGTAAGACAGTGAGTCCCAGACTCACACACTCTCTAAGACAGTGAGACCCAGACTCACACACTCTGTAAGAAAGTGAGTTCCAGACTCACACACCCTGTAAGACAGTCAGTCCCAGACTCACACATTCGGTAAGACAGTGAGACCCATACTCACACACTCTGTAAGACAGTGGGACCCAGACTCACACACTCTGTAAGACAGTTAGACCCAGACTCACACCCTCTGGAAGACAGTCATTCCCAGACTCACACACTCTGTAAGATAGTGAGTCCCAGACTCACACACTCTGTAAGACAGTGAGATCCAGACACACACACTTTGTAAAACAGTCAGTCCCAGACTCACACACTCTGTAAGACAGTGAGACCCAGACTCACACACTGTGTAAGACAGTCAGCCCCAGACTCACACAGTCTGTAAGACAGTGAGTCCCAGACTCACACATTCTGTAAGATGGTCAGTATCAGACTCACACTCTCTATAAGACAGTGAGACCCAGACTCACACATTCTATAAGATCGTCAGTACCAAACTCACAAACTCTGTAAGACAGTGAGACCCAGACTCACACACTGTGTAAGACAGTCAGCCCCAGACTCACACAGTCCGTAAGACAGTGAGACCCAGACTCACACATTCTGTAAGATGGTCAGTACCAGACTCACACTCTCTGTAAGACAGTGAGACCCAGACTCACACATTCTGTAAGATGATCAGTACCAAACTCACACACTCTGTAAGACAGTGAGTCCCAGACTCACACACTCTCTAAGACAGTGAGACCCAGACTCACACACTCTGTAAGAAAGTGAGTTCCAGACTCACACACCATGTAAGACAGTCAGTCCCAGACTCACACATTCGGTAAGACAGTGAGACCCATACTCACACACTCTGTAAGACAGTGGGACCCAGACTCACACACTCTGTAAGACAGTGAGTTCCAGACTCACACACCCTGTAAGAAAGTCAGACACAGACTCACACATTCTGTAAGACAGTGAGACCCATACTCACACACTCTGTAAGACAGTTAGACCCAGACTCACGCCCTCTGGAAGACAGTCATTCCCAGACTCACACACTCTGTAAGATAGTGAGTCCCAGACTCACACACTCTGTAAGACAGTGAGATCCAGACACACACACTTTGTAAAACAGTCAGTCCCAGACTCACACACTCTGTAAGACAGTGAGACCCAGACTCACACACTGTGTAAGACAGTCAGCCCCAGACTCACACAGTCTGTAAGACAGTGAGTCCCAGACTCACACATTCTGTAAGATGGTCAGTACCAGACTCACACTCTCTGTAAGACAGTGAGACCCAGACTCACACATTCTGTAAGATGATCAGTACCAAACTCACAAACTCTGTAAGACAGTGAGTCCCAGACTCACACACTCTCTAAGACAGTGAGACCCAGACTCACACACTCTGTAAGACAGTGAGTTCCAGACTCACACACCCTGTAAGACAGTCAGTCCCAGACTCACACATTCGGTAAGACAGTGAGACCCAGACTCATACACTGTGTAAGACAGTGAGTCCCAGACTCACACATTCTGTAAGACTGTCCGTCCCAGACTCACACACTCTGTAAGACAGTGAGTTCCAGACTCACACACCCTGTAAGACAGTCAGTCCCAGACTCACACATTCGGTAAGACAGTGAGTCCCAGACTCACACACTCTGTAAGGCAGTCTGTCCCGGACTCACACTCTCTGTAAGGCAGTGAGACCCAGACTCACACACTGTGTAAGACAGTCAGCCCCAGACTCACACAGTCTGTAAGACAGTGAGACCCAGACTCACACATTCTGTAAGATGGTCAGTACCAGACTCACACTCTCTGTAAGACAGTGAGACCCAGACTCACACATTCTGTAAGATGGTCAGTACCAAACTCACACACTCTGTAAGACAGTGAGTCCCAGACTCACACACTCTCTAAGACAGTGAGACCCAGACTCACACACTCTGTAAGAAAGTGAGTTCCAGACTCACACACCCTGTAAGACAGTCAGTCCCAGACTCACACATTCGGTAAGACAGTGAGACCCATACTCACACACTCTGTAAGACAGTGGGACCCAGACTCACACACTCTGTAAGACAGTGAGTTCCAGACTCACACACCCTGTAAGACAGTCAGACACAGACTCACACATTCTGTAAGACAGTGAGACCCATACTCACACACTCTGTAAGACAGTTAGACCCAGACTCACGCCCTCTGGAAGACAGTCATTCCCAGACTCACACACTCTGTAAGATAGTGAGTCCCAGACTCACACACTCTGTAAGACAGTGAGATCCAGACACACACACTTTGTAAAACAGTCAGTCCCAGACTCACACACTCTGTAAGACAGTGAGACCCAGACTCACACACTGTGTAAGACAGTCAGCCCCAGACTCACACAGTCTGTAAGACAGTGAGTCCCAGACTCACACATTCTGTAAGATGGTCAGTATCAGACTCACACTCTCTGTAAGACAGTGAGACCCAGACTCACACATTCTGTAAGATCGTCAGTACCAAACTCACAAACTCTGTAAGACAGTGAGACCCAGACTCACACACTGTGTAAGACAGTCAGCCCCAGACTCACACAGTCCGTAAGACAGTGAGACCCAGACTCACACATTCTGTAAGATGGTCAGTACCAGACTCACACTCTCTGTAAGACAGTGAGACCCAGACTCACACATTCTGTAAGATGATCAGTACCAAACTCACACACTCTGTAAGACAGTGAGTCCCAGACTCACACACTCTCTAAGACAGTGAGACCCAGACTCACACACTCTGTAAGACAGTGAGTTCCAGACTCACACACCCTGTAAGACAGTCAGTCCCAGACTCACACATTCGGTAAGACAGTGAGACCCATACTCACACACTCTGTAAGACAGTGAGACCCAGACTCACGCACTCTGGAAGACAGTGAGACACAGACTCACACACTCTTTAAGACAGTTAGACCCAGACTCACATTGTGTAAGACAGTGAGACCCAGACTCACACATTCTTAAGATGGTCAGTACCAAACTCACAAACTCTGTAAGACAGTGAGTCCCAGACTCACACACTCTCTAAGACAGTGAGACCCAGACTCACACACTCTGTAAGACAGTGAGTTCCAGACTCACACACCCTGTAAGACAGTCAGTCCCAGACTCACACATTCGGTAAGACAGTGAGTCCCAGACTCACACACTCTCTAAGACAGTGAGACCCAGACTCACACACTCTGTAAGAAAGTGAGTTCCAGACTCACACACCCTGTAAGACAGTCAGTCCCAGACTCACACATTCGGTAAGACAGTGAGACCCATACTCACACACTCTGTAAGACAGTGGGACCCAGACTCACACACTCTGTAAGACAGTTAGACCCAGACTCACGCCCTCTGGAAGACAGTCATTCCCAGACTCACACACTTTGTAAAACAGTCAGTCCCAGACTCACACACTCTGTAAGACAGTGAGACCCAGACTCACACACTGTGTAAGACAGTCAGCCCCAGACTCACACAGTCTGTAAGACAGTGAGTCCCAGACTCACACATTCTGTAAGATGGTCAGTATCAGACTCACACTCTCTATAAGACAGTGAGACCCAGACTCACACATTCTGTAAGATCGTCAGTACCAAACTCACAAACTCTGTAAGACAGTGAGACCCAGACTCACACACTGTGTAAGACAGTCAGCCCCAGACTCACACAGTCCGTAAGACAGTGAGACCCAGACTCACACATTCTGTAAGATGGTCAGTACCAGACTCACACTCTCTGTAAGACAGTGAGACCCAGACTCACACATTCTGTAAGATGGTCAGTACCAAACTCACACACTCTGTAAGACAGTGAGTCCCAGACTCACACACTCTCTAAGACAGTGAGACCCAGACTCACACACTCTGTAAGAAAGTGAGTTCCAGACTCACACACCCTGTAAGACAGTCAGTCCCAGACTCACACATTCGGTAAGACAGTGAGACCCATACTCACACACTCTGTAAGACAGTGGGACCCAGACTCACACACTCTGTAAGACAGTGAGTTCCAGACTCACACACCCTGTAAGAAAGTCAGACACAGACTCACACATTCTGTAAGACAGTGAGACCCATACTCACACACTCTGTAAGACAGTTAGACCCAGACTCACGCCCTCTGGAAGACAGTCATTCCCAGACTCACACACTCTGTAAGATAGTGAGTCCCAGACTCACACACTCTGTAAGACAGTGAGATCCAGACACACACACTTTGTAAAACAGTCAGTCCCAGACTCACACACTCTGTAAGACAGTGAGACCCAGACTCACACACTGTGTAAGACAGTCAGCCCCAGACTCACACAGTCTGTAAGACAGTGAGTCCCAGACTCACACATTCTGTAAGATGGTCAGTACCAGACTCACACTCTCTGTAAGACAGTGAGACCCAGACTCACACATTCTGTAAGATGATCAGTACCAAACTCACACACTCTGTAAGACAGTGAGACCCAGACTCACACACTCTGTAAGACAGTGAGTTCCAGACTCACACACCCTGTAAGACAGTCAGTCCCAGACTCACACATTCGGTAAGACAGTGAGACCCATACTCACACACTCTGTAAGACAGTGGGACCCAGACTCACACACACTGTAAGACAGTGAGTTCTAGACTCACACACCCTGTAATACCGTCAGTCCCAGACTCACACATTCTGTAAGACAGTGAGACCCATACTCACACACTCTGTAAGACAGTGAGACCCAGACTCACGCACTCTGGAAGACAGTGAGACACAGACTCACACACTCTTTAAGACAGTTAGACCCAGACTCACATTCTGTAAGACAGTGAGACCCAGACTCACACATTCTGTAAGACAGTCAGTCCCAGACTCACACACTCTGTAAGACAGTGAGACCCAGACTCACGCACTGTGTAAGACAGTCAGCCCCAGACTCACCCAGTCTGTAAGACAGTGAGACCCAGACTCACACATTCTGTAAGATGGTCAGTATCAGACTCACACTCTCTGTAAGACAGTGAGACCCAGACTCACACATTCTTAAGATGGTCAGTACAAAACTCACAAACTCTGTAAGACAGTGAGTCCCAGACTCACACACTCTCTAAGACAGTGAGACCCAGACTCACACACTCTGTAAGACAGTGAGTTCCAGACTCACACACCCTGTAAGACAGTCAGTCCCAGACTCACACATTCGGTAAGACAGTGAGACCCAGACTCATACACTGTGTAAGACAGTGAGTCCCAGACTCACACATTCTGTAAGACTGTCCGTCCCAGACTCACACACTCTGTAAGACAGTGAGTTCCAGACTCACACACCCTGTAAGACAGTCAGTCCCAGACTCACACATTCGGTAAGACAGTGAGTCCCAGACTCACACACTCTGTAAGGCAGTCTGTCCCGGACTCACACTCTCTGTAAGGCAGTGAGACCCAGACTCACACACTGTGTAAGACAGTCAGCCCCAGACTCACACAGTCTGTAAGACAGTGAGACCCAGACTCACACATTCTGTAAGATGGTCAGTACCAGACTCACACTCTCTGTAAGACAGTGAGACCCAGACTCACACATTCTGTAAGATGGTCAGTACCAAACTCACACACTCTGTAAGACAGTGAGTCCCAGACTCACACACTCTCTAAGACAGTGAGACCCAGACTCACACACTCTGTAAGAAAGTGAGTTCCAGACTCACACACCCTGTAAGACAGTCAGTCCCAGACTCACACATTCGGTAAGACAGTGAGATCCATACTCACACACTCTGTAAGACAGTGGGACCCAGACTCACACACTCTGTAAGACAGTGAGTTCCAGACTCACACACCCTGTAAGACAGTCAGACACAGACTCACACATTCTGTAAGACAGTGAGACCCATACTCACACACTCTGTAAGACAGTTAGACCCAGACTCACGCCCTCTGGAAGACAGTCATTCCCAGACTCACACACTCTGTAAGATAGTGAGTCCCAGACTCACACACTCTGTAAGACAGTGAGATCCAGACACACACACTTTGTAAAACAGTCAGTCCCAGACTCACACACTCTGTAAGACAGTGAGACCCAGACTCACACACTGTGTAAGACAGTCAGCCCCAGACTCACACAGTCTGTAAGACAGTGAGTCCCAGACTCACACATTCTGTAAGATGGTCAGTATCAGACTCACACTCTCTGTAAGACAGTGAGACCCAGACTCACACATTCTGTAAGATCGTCAGTACCAAACTCACAAACTCTGTAAGACAGTGAGACCCAGACTCACACACTGTGTAAGACAGTCAGCCCCAGACTCACACAGTCCGTAAGACAGTGAGACCCAGACTCACACATTCTGTAAGATGCTCAGTACCAGACTCACACTCTCTGTAAGACAGTGAGACCCAGACTCACACATTCTGTAAGATGATCAGTACCAAACTCACACACTCTGTAAGACAGTGAGTCCCAGACTCACACACTCTCTAAGACAGTGAGACCCAGACTCACACACTCTGTAAGACAGTGAGTTCCAGACTCACACACCCTGTAAGACAGTCAGTCCCAGACTCACACATTCGGTAAGACAGTGAGACCCATACTCACACACTCTGTAAGACAGTGAGACCCAGACTCACGCACTCTGGAAGACAGTGAGACACAGACTCACACACTCTTTAAGACAGTTAGACCCAGACTCACATTGTGTAAGACAGTGAGACCCAGACTCACACATTCTTAAGATGGTCAGTACCAAACTCACAAACTCTGTAAGACAGTGAGTCCCAGACTCACACACTCTCTAAGACAGTGAGACCCAGACTCACACACTCTGTAAGACAGTGAGATCCAGACACACACACTTTGTAAAACAGACAGTCCCAGACTCACACACTCTGTAAGACAGTGAGACCCAGACTCACACACTGTGTAAGACAGTGAGATCCAGACACACACACTTTGTAAAACAGACAGTCCCAGACTCACACACTCTGTAAGACAGTGAGACCCAGACTCACACACTGTGTAAGACAGTCAGCCCCAGACTCACACAGTCTGTAAGACAGTGAGTCCCAGACTCACACATTCTGTAAGATGGTCAGTATCAGACTCACACTCTCTATAAGACAGTGAGACCCAGACTCACACATTCTGTAAGATCGTCAGTACCAAACTCACAAACTCTGTAAGACAGTGAGACCCAGACTCACACACTGTGTAAGACAGTCAGCCCCAGACTCACACAGTCCGTAAGACAGTGAGACCCAGACTCACACATTCTGTAAGATGGTCAGTACCAGACTCACACTCTCTGTAAGACAGTGAGACCCAGACTCACACATTCTGTAAGATGATCAGTACCAAACTCACACACTCTGTAAGACAGTGAGTCCCAGACTCACACACTCTCTAAGACAGTGAGACCCAGACTCACACACTCTGTAAGAAAGTGAGTTCCAGACTCACACACCCTGTAAGACAGTCAGTCCCAGACTCACACATTCGGTAAGACAGTGAGACCCATACTCACACACTCTGTAAGACAGTGGGACCCAGACTCACACACTCTGTAAGACAGTGAGTTCCAGACTCACACACCCTGTAAGAAAGTCAGACACAGACTCACACATTCTGTAAGACAGTGAGACCCATACTCACACACTCTGTAAGACAGTTAGACCCAGACTCACGCCCTCTGGAAGACAGTCATTCCCAGACTCACACACTCTGTAAGATAGTGAGTCCCAGACTCACACACTGTGTAAGACAGTCAGCCCCAGACTCACACAGTCTGTAAGACAGTGAGTCCCAGACTCACACATTCTGTAAGATGGTCAGTATCAGACTCACACTCTCTGTAAGAGAGTGAGACCCAGACTCACACATTCTGTAAGATCGTCAGTACCAAACTCACAAACTCTGTAAGACAGTGAGACCCAGACTCACACACTGTGTAAGACAGTCAGCCCCAGACTCACACAGTCCGTAAGACAGTGAGACCCAGACTCACACATTCTGTAAGATGGTCAGTACCAGACTCACACTCTCTGTAAGACAGTGAGACCCAGACTCACACATTCTGTAAGATGATCAGTACCAAACTCACACACTCTGTAAGACAGTGAGTCCCAGACTCACACACTCTCTAAGACAGTGAGACCCAGACTCACACACTCTGTAAGACAGTGAGTTCCAGACTCACACACCCTGTAAGACAGTCAGTCCCAGACTCACACATTCGGTAAGACAGTGAGACCCATACTCACACACTCTGTAAGACAGTGGGACCCAGACTCACACACACTGTAACACAGTGTGTTCTAGACTCACACACCCTGTAATACCGTCAGTCCCAGACTCACACATTCTGTAAGACAGTGAGACCCATACTCACACACTCTGTAAGACAGTGAGACCCAGACTCACGCACTCTGGAAGACAGTGAGACACAGACTCACACACTCTTTAAGACAGTTAGACCCAGACTCACATTCTGTAAGACAGTGAGACCCAGACTCACACATTCTGTAAGACAGTCAGTCCCAGACTCACACACTCTGTAAGACAGTGAGACCCAGACTCACGCACTGTGTAAGACAGTCAGCCCAGGACTCACACAGTCTGTAAGACAGTGAGACCCAGACTCACACATTCTGTAAGATGGTCAGTATCAGACTCACACTCTCTGTAAGACAGTGAGACCCAGACTCACACATTCTTAAGATGGTCAGTACAAAACTCACAAACTCTGTAAGACAGTGAGTCCCAGACTCACACACTCTGTAAGACAGTGAGACCCAGACTCACGCACTGTGTAAGACAGTCAGCCCCAGACTCACCCAGTCTGTAAGACAGTGAGACCCAGACTCACACATTCTGTAAGATGGTCAGTATCAGACTCACACTCTCTGTAAGACAGTGAGACCCAGACTCACACATTCTTAAGATGGTCAGTACAAAACTCACAAACTCTGTAAGACAGTGAGTCCCAGACTCACACACTCTCTAAGACAGTGAGACCCAGACTCACACACTCTGTAAGACAGTGAGTTCCAGACTCACACACCCTGTAAGACAGTCAGTCCCAGACTCACACATTCGGTAAGACAGTGAGACCCAGACTCATACACTGTGTAAGACAGTGAGTCCCAGACTCACACATTCTGTAAGACTGTCCGTCCCAGACTCACACACTCTGTAAGACAGTGAGTTCCAGACTCACACACCCTGTAAGACAGTCAGTCCCAGACTCACACATTCGGTAAGACAGTGAGTCCCAGACTCACACACTCTGTAAGGCAGTCTGTCCCGGACTCACACTCTCTGTAAGGCAGTGAGACCCAGACTCACACACTGTGTAAGACAGTCAGCCCCAGACTCACACAGTCTGTAAGACAGTGAGACCCAGACTCACACATTCTGTAAGATGGTCAGTACCAGACTCACACTCTCTGTAAGACAGTGAGACCCAGACTCACACATTCTGTAAGATGGTCAGTACCAAACTCACACACTCTGTAAGACAGTGAGTCCCAGACTCACACACTCTCTAAGACAGTGAGACCCAGACTCACACACTCTGTAAGAAAGTGAGTTCCAGACTCACACACCCTGTAAGACAGTCAGTCCCAGACTCACACATTCGGTAAGACAGTGAGATCCATACTCACACACTCTGTAAGACAGTGGGACCCAGACTCACACACTCTGTAAGACAGTGAGTTCCAGACTCACACACCCTGTAAGACAGTCAGACACAGACTCACACATTCTGTAAGACAGTGAGACCCATACTCACACACTCTGTAAGACAGTTAGACCCAGACTCACGCCCTCTGGAAGACAGTCATTCCCAGACTCACACACTCTGTAAGATAGTGAGTCCCAGACTCACACACTCTGTAAGACAGTGAGATCCAGACACACACACTTTGTAAAACAGTCAGTCCCAGACTCACACACTCTGTAAGACAGTGAGACCCAGACTCACACACTGTGTAAGACAGTCAGCCCCAGACTCACACAGTCTGTAAGACAGTGAGTCCCAGACTCACACATTCTGTAAGATGGTCAGTATCAGACTCACACTCTCTGTAAGACAGTGAGACCCAGACTCACACATTCTGTAAGATCGTCAGTACCAAACTCACAAACTCTGTAAGACAGTGAGACCCAGACTCACACACTGTGTAAGACAGTCAGCCCCAGACTCACACAGTCCGTAAGACAGTGAGACCCAGACTCACACATTCTGTAAGATGCTCAGTACCAGACTCACACTCTCTGTAAGACAGTGAGACCCAGACTCACACATTCTGTAAGATGATCAGTACCAAACTCACACACTCTGTAAGACAGTGAGTCCCAGACTCACACACTCTCTAAGACAGTGAGACCCAGACTCACACACTCTGTAAGACAGTGAGTTCCAGACTCACACACCCTGTAAGACAGTCAGTCCCAGACTCACACATTCGGTAAGACAGTGAGACCCATACTCACACACTCTGTAAGACAGTGAGACCCAGACTCACGCACTCTGGAAGACAGTGAGACACAGACTCACACACTCTTTAAGACAGTTAGACCCAGACTCACATTGTGTAAGACAGTGAGACCCAGACTCACACATTCTTAAGATGGTCAGTACCAAACTCACAAACTCTGTAAGACAGTGAGTCCCAGACTCACACACTCTCTAAGACAGTGAGATCCAGACACACACACTTTGTAAAACAGACAGTCCCAGACTCACACACTCTGTAAGACAGTGAGACCCAGACTCACACACTGTGTAAGACAGTGAGATCCAGACACACACACTTTGTAAAACAGACAGTCCCAGACTCACACACTCTGTAAGACAGTGAGACCCAGACTCACACACTGTGTAAGACAGTCAGCCCCAGACTCACACAGTCTGTAAGACAGTGAGTCCCAGACTCACACATTCTGTAAGATGGTCAGTATCAGACTCACACTCTCTATAAGACAGTGAGACCCAGACTCACACATTCTGTAAGATCGTCAGTACCAAACTCACAAACTCTGTAAGACAGTGAGACCCAGACTCACACACTGTGTAAGACAGTCAGCCCCAGACTCACACAGTCCGTAAGACAGTGAGACCCAGACTCACACATTCTGTAAGATGGTCAGTACCAGACTCACACTCTCTGTAAGACAGTGAGACCCAGACTCACACATTCTGTAAGATGATCAGTACCAAACTCACACACTCTGTAAGACAGTGAGTCCCAGACTCACACACTCTCTAAGACAGTGAGACCCAGACTCACACACTCTGTAAGAAAGTGAGTTCCAGACTCACACACCCTGTAAGACAGTCAGTCCCAGACTCACACATTCGGTAAGACAGTGAGATCCATACTCACACACTCTGTAAGACAGTGGGACCCAGACTCACACACTCTGTAAGACAGTGAGTTCCAGACTCACACACCCTGTAAGACAGTCAGACACAGACTCACACATTCTGTAAGACAGTGAGACCCATACTCACACACTCTGTAAGACAGTTAGACCCAGACTCACGCCCTCTGGAAGACAGTCATTCCCAGACTCACACACTCTGTAAGATAGTGAGTCCCAGACTCACACACTCTGTAAGACAGTGAGATCCAGACACACACACTTTGTAAAACAGTCAGTCCCAGACTCACACACTCTGTAAGACAGTGAGACCCAGACTCACACACTGTGTAAGACAGTCAGCCCCAGACTCACACAGTCTGTAAGACAGTGAGTCCCAGACTCACACATTCTGTAAGATGGTCAGTATCAGACTCACACTCTCTGTAAGACAGTGAGACCCAGACTCACACATTCTGTAAGATCGTCAGTACCAAACTCACAAACTCTGTAAGACAGTGAGACCCAGACTCACACACTGTGTAAGACAGTCAGCCCCAGACTCACACAGTCCGTAAGACAGTGAGACCCAGACTCACACATTCTGTAAGATGCTCAGTACCAGACTCACACTCTCTGTAAGACAGTGAGACCCAGACTCACACATTCTGTAAGATGATCAGTACCAAACTCACACACTCTGTAAGACAGTGAGTCCCAGACTCACACACTCTCTAAGACAGTGAGACCCAGACTCACACACTCTGTAAGACAGTGAGTTCCAGACTCACACACCCTGTAAGACAGTCAGTCCCAGACTCACACATTCGGTAAGACAGTGAGACCCATACTCACACACTCTGTAAGACAGTGAGACCCAGACTCACGCACTCTGGAAGACAGTGAGACACAGACTCACACACTCTTTAAGACAGTTAGACCCAGACTCACATTGTGTAAGACAGTGAGACCCAGACTCACACATTCTTAAGATGGTCAGTACCAAACTCACAAACTCTGTAAGACAGTGAGTCCCAGACTCACACACTCTCTAAGACAGTGAGACCCAGACTCACACACTCTGTAAGACAGTGAGATCCAGACACACACACTTTGTAAAACAGACAGTCCCAGACTCACACACTCTGTAAGACAGTGAGACCCAGACTCACACACTGTGTAAGACAGTGAGATCCAGACACACACACTTTGTAAAACAGACAGTCCCAGACTCACACACTCTGTAAGACAGTGAGACCCAGACTCACACACTGTGTAAGACAGTCAGCCCCAGACTCACACAGTCTGTAAGACAGTGAGTCCCAGACTCACACATTCTGTAAGATGGTCAGTATCAGACTCACACTCTCTATAAGACAGTGAGACCCAGACTCACACATTCTGTAAGATCGTCAGTACCAAACTCACAAACTCTGTAAGACAGTGAGACCCAGACTCACACACTGTGTAAGACAGTCAGCCCCAGACTCACACAGTCCGTAAGACAGTGAGACCCAGACTCACACATTCTGTAAGATGGTCAGTACCAGACTCACACTCTCTGTAAGACAGTGAGACCCAGACTCACACATTCTGTAAGATGATCAGTACCAAACTCACACACTCTGTAAGACAGTGAGTCCCAGACTCACACACTCTCTAAGACAGTGAGACCCAGACTCACACACTCTGTAAGAAAGTGAGTTCCAGACTCACACACCCTGTAAGACAGTCAGTCCCAGACTCACACATTCGGTAAGACAG
Organism: Hemitrygon akajei; assembly: GCF_048418815.1. Classification (NCBI taxonomy): domain Eukaryota; kingdom Metazoa; phylum Chordata; class Chondrichthyes; order Myliobatiformes; family Dasyatidae; genus Hemitrygon; species Hemitrygon akajei. The sequence continues at coordinate 146,669,324 of NC_133124.1, read as the reverse complement.
TGAGACCCATACTCACACACTCTGTAAGACAGTGGGACCCAGACTCACACACTCTGTAAGACAGTGAGTTCCAGACTCACACACCCTGTAAGAAAGTCAGACACAGACTCACACATTCTGTAAGACAGTGAGACCCATACTCACACACTCTGTAAGACAGTTAGACCCAGACTCACGCCCTCTGGAAGACAGTCATTCCCAGACTCACACACTCTGTAAGATAGTGAGTCCCAGACTCACACACTGTGTAAGACAGTCAGCCCCAGACTCACACAGTCTGTAAGACAGTGAGTCCCAGACTCACACATTCTGTAAGATGGTCAGTATCAGACTCACACTCTCTGTAAGAGAGTGAGACCCAGACTCACACATTCTGTAAGATCGTCAGTACCAAACTCACAAACTCTGTAAGACAGTGAGACCCAGACTCACACACTGTGTAAGACAGTCAGCCCCAGACTCACACAGTCCGTA